>NW_024070186.1:12241875-12258995 GCF_014754425.2 Oryx dammah | reverse complement strand
TCATGTCCGTTGAGTTGATGATGCCATCCGACCATCTTGTCCTCTGTCGCCTCTTTCTCCTAATGCCCTCGATCTTTCCCAGCATCAGAGTCTTCTCTAATGAGTCAGCTCATTGCATCTGGTGGCCAGAGTCCTGAAGCTTCAGCAACTGTCCTTCCAATGAGTATTCAGGGTTGATTTCCTTTAGGATTGACTGGTTTGATCTCCTTGTCCAAGGGATTCAAGAGTCTTCTTCATCACTATAATTTGAAAGCATCAGTTCTTTGGCGCTTAGCCTTCTTTATGATCCAACTCTTACATCCATACAAGATTACTGGAAAAACCATAGCTTTGACTTAGTTGGCAAAGAGATGTCTCTGCTTTTTAATACACTGTCTAGATTTGTCATAACTTTCCTTCCAAGGAGCAAGCATCTTTTAATTTCATGGCTGCAGTCACCATCCACAGTGATTTTGGAGCCCAAGAAAATAAAGTCCGTCACTGTTTCCATTGTTTCTGCATCTATTTGCCATAAAGTGATGGAACCAGATGCCATGATCTTAGTTTTTTGAATGTTGAGTTTTAAGCCAACTTTTTCACTCTCCTCTTCACCTTCTACCATTAGAGTTGTATCATCTGCATATCTGAGGTTGCTGATATTTCTCTCAAAAGTCTTGAATCCAACTTGTGATTCATCCAACCTGGCATTTCGCATGATGTACTCTGCATGTAAGTTAAATAAGGAGGGTGACAATATATAGCCTTGACGTACTCCTTTCCCAATTTGGAACCAGTCTGTTGTTCCATGTCTGGTTCTAACTGTTGATTCTTGACCTGCATACAGATTTCTCAAGAGACAGGTAAGGTGGTCTGCTATTCCTACCTCTTTAAGAATTTTCCACAGTTTCTTGTGATCCACACAGTCAAAGCTTTAGCATAGTCCGTGAAGCAAAGTAGATGTGTTGATCCATTGAATGTTGTCTATTTAATCTCTCATTCCCTTGCCTTTCCTGAATCCAGCTTGTACATATGGAAGTTCTCAGTTCATGTACTGCTGAAGCCTAGCTTGAAGGATTTTTAGCATTACCTTGCTAGCATGTGAAATGAGTGCAACTGTATGTTACAGTAGTTTGAGCATTCTTTGGCATTGCCATTTTTGCAATTTGAATGAAAACTGACCTTTTTCAGTCCTGTGGCCCCTGCTGAGTTTTCCAAATTTGCTGATATATTAAGTGTAGCACTTTGACAGCATCATCTTTTAGGAGTTGAAATAGCTCAGCTGAAATCCCATCCCCTCAACTAGCTTTGGAGAGAAGGCAGTGGCACCCCACTCCAGTACTCTTGCCTGGAAAATCCCATGGACAGAGGAGCCTGGTGGGTCGCAGTCCATGGGGTCTCTAAGAGTCGGACTCGACTGAGTGACTTCACTTTCACTTTTCACTTTCATGCATTGGAGAAGGAAATGGCAACCCACTTCAGTGTTCTTGCCTGGAGAATCCCAGGGATGGGGGAGCCTGGTGGGCTGCCGTCTGTGGACTTGCACAGAGTCGGACATGACTGAAGCGACTTAGCAGCAGCAGCAGCGACTAGCTTTGTTTGTAGTGATGCTTCCTAAGGCCCACTTGACTTCACCCTCCAGGATGTCTGGCTCTAGCTGAGTGACCATACCATCGAGGTTATCTGGGTCATTAAGACCTTTTTTGTATAGTTGTGTGTATTCTTGCCACCTCTTAATATCTTCTGCTTCTGTTAGGCCCATACTGTTTCTGTCTTTTATAGTGCCCATTCTTGCATGAAATCTTCCCTTGGTATCTCCAGTTTCCTTGAGGAGATCTCTAGTCTTCCCCATTCTGTTGTTTTCCTCTATTTCTTTGCATTGTTAACCTAAGAAGGCGTTCTTATGTATCCTTGCTGTTCTTTGGAACTGTGCATTCACTTGGGCATATTTTTCCCTTTCTCCTTTGCCTTTCTTCTCTTATTTTCTCAGCTATTTGTAAGGCCTCCTCAGACAACCACTTTGCTCTCTTGCATTTCTCTTTCTTTGGGATGATTTTGGTCATCCTGTACCATGTTTGGAACCTCTGTTCATGGTTCTTCAGGCACTCTTATCAGATCTAATCCCTTGCATCTATTTGTCACTTCCACTGTATAATCAAGGGATTTGATTTAGGTCATACCTGAATGCCTTAGTAGTTTTCCCTACTTTCTTCAATTTAAGCCTGAATTTTGCAATAAGGAGCTCATTATCTGAACCACAGTCAGCTCTTGGTCTTGTTTTTGCTGACTGTATAGAGCTTTTTTCACCTTCTGCAGTAAAGAATGTACTCAGTCTGATTTCGGTATTGACCATCTGGCGATGTCCGTGTATAGAGTCATCTCTTGTGTTCTTAGAAAAGGATGTTTGCTAATGACCAGTGTGTTCTCTTGGCAAAACTGTTAGCCTTTGCCCCGCTTCATTTTGTACTCCCAAGTCCAAACTTGCCTGTTATTCCAAGTATCTTTTGACTTCCTGCTTTGCATTCCTGTCCCCTCGGATGAAAAGAACATCTCTTTTTTGGTGTTGGTTCTGGAAGGTCTTGTAGGTCTTCACAGAACTGTTCAGCTTCTTCGGTGTTAGTGGTTGGGGCATAGACTTGCATTACTGTGATGTTGAATGGTTTGCCTCGGAAATGAACTGAGTTCATTCTGTCGTTTTTGAGATTATACCCAAGTACTGCATTTAGGATTCTTGTTCACTTTGAGGGGTCCTCCATTTCTTCTGAGGGATTCTTGCCCACACTGGTAGATATAATGGCACGTGGAGGACATGAGCCCTGTCTGAGGTCGGTAGATATAATGGCACGTGGAGGACTTGAGCCCTGTCTGAGGTGCCTCCCATGGAGCCCTGCCTTGCCCAGATGTGCTCTTGCCCCTGCACCAGAGTTGGATCTCCCCTCTCGTCCTCAGGGCGTGTTGCTTGGGGTGGGGGCACTTTCCCTTCCACCCACCAGCCCTGTTGTCCCGGGGATGAGGCTGACTTGGTCCCCTGTCCTCTGGGCCAGGTTGCCAGCAGCATGCATATCACCTTGTGGACCGCAGCACCCAGTATTTCGCCTAAGTTGGTGCTTTAAACACCCCCCACCCCGACCTGGTGTAAGAAGGGAGTCTGATTTGGCCTGAGGTCCACCAGGTGGAGCCCACAGTCTCACGATCTGTGTCTGGGGTTGGCGAGCTGAAGATGACAGAATGGGTGTGTGTGGCCGCCTTGCCCTCACAGACTCATGCTTCCCATTGGTTCCAACCCCCTCTGTCAGCCCAGGGGAAATGAGATGGACATCCCTGGGTGCTCCACTCCAGGGGCTGCAGGCCTGGGACACACGGCCCGGGCGACGGACTGTGTGGCCATTACTGTGCTGTGCACTCGATTCCTCCCGCTTTAGCTCTGCTCGGGGTTCCGTGTGTTTGCAGAATGAAGGCCGCACTCAGTCCAGATTGTAACTGCACGTTGTCCTGGCCATTTAATGAGTGAACAGTGGCCTCTGTAACAGGAGCCGTAGTCCCCTGGGCATCTGTTACTCTTCGCTGTGTGTGTGATGCCCCTGATCACACCGTGTGTGGCACAGGAAGCACCCTTACAAGGGAAGCAAGGGAAATGCCAGCGCCACCAGCCAAGTTTCCTGAGTTCCCCTTGTGTCAGTTACTAGGCCTGTTCAGTTTTTCATGCTTTTGCTCTAAAAGCTCTGACTCAGCATGCTGGATATACAGCAGCAGAGACACTCTCAGGACCACCAAGCTGTTGCTGCTTTTACTGTTTTCTGCACAGTAGCCTGTGGTTAGCTCATTACCCTAGTTCTCACTTTGCAGCCCCGGAAACACAAGCTCCTTCTAGGTGTCTGTCCTGTAGGAGTATTGACCCCAGAGATTAGAGACAGGAGCTCCTGGGCCCATGTGGGCTCCCTGCCCCAGGAAAGTATATGGCTGGTACTAGAACCTTGGACTGGCTGCTGTTTTGTAGCTTTATTTTCTCCATTCTTGCTAAAGATGGTAGTTTTTATTTAACATAGAATATGAAAAATATTTATGGAGTTTCCCTGGTGGCTCAGACGGTAAACAATCTGCCTACAATGCAGGAGACTTGGGTTTGATCCCTGAGTTGGTAAGATCCCCTGAAGGAGGAAATGGCTACTCACTTCAGTACTCTTGCCTGGAGAATCTCCTGGACAGAGGAGCCTGGCAGTCCCTGGGATTGCAAAGAACTGGACATGACTGAGTGACTAACACTTTCACTTGAAAAATATTTATACAGTTAGTTAACCGACCATGTCTAGTTTTAATGTAAAATGTTTCAATTCTAAGGTTTAAGTATCATTGAAGAGTAACCCTTGATTTTGATCTTATGTCGAGGAGTCATGGAATTGCAAAAGAAAATAATATAAGCGTTATCCATTCATTCACAGAAGGTTCTGTCCCATTAGGAGATTCCCCACCAGTTATACCTAAACAGACCCCCTTTCTTCCCCGAGCCACTCGTGCTGACTCCGTCCTCGAGAGGCTGTGGCCTTGAGTGCACGCAGTGCCGGCCAGGGGACCATGCAGAACCGACTACACCTGCACACGTGTGCCCGTGACAGCTGCCCCGGACCCAGCAGCTGATGAAACTGCCTGAAGCAGCCCCAGCTCGCAGGGCAGAAGCGGCCTGGCGGCAGAGGGTTAGCATCAAGGATGTGCTGCCCTGGGACACCCAGGACGAAGCCAGAGCTTCCCTGGTGGGAGTCCTGCCCACGGTGAGGCTCCCGTGCCGACAGCCGGACAGGGGCCAAGCTGGACTCTGGACCCCTGGTCTAGACGGATGTGGGTCCAGGCTCTCCCTGTATGCGCAGGCCATTCCCAGAAAGAGGCTCAGGAGGCCATGCCAGCTGCCTCTGTTCGTCAACCAAGACGTTTACTCACAACCGTGAATGAATGGCCATCAAACTTCTGAGTAAAATAAACACAGAAGAGAGTGATCTATATGAGAAAACACAACTGAGAGAAAGTAACTCTGAGAACAGAAAGGATGTAAGGAATAAGCCTTATTAATACGTATTTTTAGTAAGTACAGAGATCACACGTTAATTCGAAGGTCTGGAAAGCACTTGTGTAACACATACTAAGGCAGGCAGCAGTGATCAGTAATGCGGTGTCAGGCTGCTGGTGGCTGCCGTGGTGGAGGAGCAGGGATGGGGGCGGCCCCTGGGGCCAGAGGCTCAGTTTATTGAGGGTTTGCTTACTCTGTGAGATGTCCTATAATTTAGTTAAAACATTTATGGAAAGTGAAATAATTCAGGGCTCGTGTCTTAGAATGAAAAAAATGATTCTTTCAGCAGTTTCACGGAGAAGGCAGAAACCTTGAAAAAAAAAAACATCAAGATTTTCTCAGAACTGGGTCTGTCTGCCTAGCGGCTGTCGAGTCCCCCAGGCCGAGCTGGAGGCAGGCTGCTGGGGAGCAGTGGCCCTGGGCACTGGAGGGGGACTGAACAGGGGACTGGCCTTGCTGGGAGGATTCCGCAGGCGGGTGCTGTGTACACCTGAGAAGACAGGCGGGCAGACGAGCTGGGGCTGCAGGAGAAGCCACCAGAGGCCAGGACCAGCGCGCCTCTGCTCTGTGCATCGGTGTGTTCTCCACTCGGCCTCACCGGGGGCTCTCACCCCTCCCGTTAGGCTCTTCACTGCCTCTGGGAGGAGGGCGTGCAGCCAGTCAGGCAGCTGGACCCCTGGTGTGGGGCTTGGACAAAGCCCTCAGAGGTGGCCACTGTACCCAGGAGGACTTGTGAGTCAGAACAACGATTAGCAGGGCCAGGCAGTTCTGTGGGCAAATGACTCGAGGGGACATGCATCTCTTATTCTGTACTCTTTCCTGGGGACATATCATTTTTGAAGTGTTCACTGGCTGACCTGAAGTCACCGTGGCAGTCACCTCAGAAGGGCAGGTGACCCAGGGTGGAGTGCTCCCAGCACGAGCTCCCTTCTGGTGCCCGGTACCTATCCTCTGCTGGGGCAAAACCCCCCCCCACCTCCCTGGGGAAGACATACTGGGCAGCCACCTCGGGGGTTCCATTGTGGGGTCCGTGTTTAATACCCGGGTCTTCAGGAAGCTTCACCCAGTGCTATCCAAGTGTGAATTCAGACACCAGCACCCGCCAGGCAGTGGAGGGGGAAAGGGGAGGCCAGGCACAGTGGGAACCCACCCCTCCCCTGCACATCTAGGGGAGGGGTCAAGGTCATCACATTGAACACATATTGTCCCTTGAAATGAATCCCCGAGATTGGTGGCCTGTAAACATGAATTTTCCCTGTTCCTTCTCATTCTGCTTTGCCCTGAAGAAGTGAGGCTTCTGAGCGAGGCCTGGGTGCCAGCCCTGGGCTGCCTGAACTTGCTGCCCTGGCTTTAACACTCTGCACAGAGGGGGAGGAGGTGGTCACCAAGAGCAAGGAGCCCCCAGGGAGCTCCCTGAGGTCCGGTACTGCCACCGTAAGCCAGCTCTTGTTGCAAGCACTCTGGCCTGTGTCTGGGTCCGTGGGGTTGCATCAGTCTGCCTATGGTGGGCACCTGCATTCAGTCCCCAGTGACCTGAGGGCATCCACCTGTCAGCCCCACAGCACAAGCCTCTGACTGGTTAAGACAGGAGACGTGTACCCTTCTGAGAAAGCACCAACACACTCGCTAAGAGGCGAGTTTGCTGGGTCTTGAGTGTCATGCGTGTGGGGAGGGGTCTGAAGCTGCCTGGCCCCGGCGGCAGGGCCCAAGCATAAACATCTCGGAGTGCACAGCCATGTGGCCCCTGAATTAACCTGGAAACGGAGCCCATCTGCTCCTGGATGTCAGCAGTTTTGGCCCCAAGGGAACTCAGAGTGCATGAAGTCTCAGGTTTTGGGGTTTCTGTGGACCTGCTCGCCTCCCCACAGGCGTGTTTTAGGGCTGCATCACTGGCCTGAGCTGAGCTCCTGGGAGGGCGGATGTGCCTGGCTGATGACTGTCAGGCCTGTCCCCACAGCAACCGTGCCACCTTCCCCTTCTCGTCCCATTCCAGGCATCAGCAACGCGGAGGCGCGGCAGCCAGGGAAGGCCCCCAACTTCAGCGTCAACTGGACAGTGGGCGATTCAGCCATCGAGGTCATCAACGCCACCACGGGGAAGGACGAGCTGGGCCGCGCCTCGCGCCTGTGTAAGCACGCGTTGTACTGTCGCTGGATGCGTGTGCACGGCAAGGTACTGAGGCGCCCAGATCCCTCACCCACTCGCGGCTACCCTGCCCTGCCTCCTCTGGCTGCTCTCAGCTGGCAGTCAGGCCCTGCCTCCTCAGATCCAAAGCAGGCTCACCCCACAACTCCCGTTCCCCACCCCCATATGAACCCAGGACTCAGCACCCCCTCCACTTGGACCCCTCTGCCTGGCAGGCGCTCCCCCTCACTGCAGACTCCTGGGCCCTGCAACCTGGGACTGCCCTGAGTTCACTCAGCCCTTCAGGAAGCCTCTTAAACCTGTTGATTTTGAGGTTTGGTTTGGAGTTAGAGGGTTTTCAGAGCAACAGGTCCCCTTTTCCCCAGATAAAATCTTCTCTAGTGGATCCGTATGTGACCAGTTTTCACCTATTAAGTCGAGTCAGAAGCTTTTATCTGTGATGGACAGAAGTTGCCGTGTCCACGTGGCAAGAGGGTCACCACGCGGGCAGCCTCACAGCAGCTGCCCTCCCTGCAGATCCTAGCTGCACAGAAATGCGTTGGCCCCACGGGCCGAGGCACAGAGTTCTCTGTGACCAAACAGCAGAGTGGTGTTTGCTCAAGACCCAAAAGTGTTAGTGTGTCATTTGAGTCCCCTGCTCATGGGTTGCCAGCAGCCCGCCTGTTTAACTGCGAAGCCGCCCCTGGGGCTGAGGACGCAGGCTCACGGGGGCCTCTGGCGTGGCTCTGTGTGATGTGTTTCTCGGGGTCAGTGGGGTCCCCCAGAAGCAGCACAGGTTCAAATGCTGCTCTTTGAACACCGTACTGGATTATGTTTTCCACTGTTACGGCTTGAACAGCTGCACTTGCCTTTTTGTCTTTTCACAGGTTCCCTCCAACTTACTGCGCTCCAAGATCACCAAACCCAATGTGTACCACGAGTCCAAGCTGGTTGCCAAGGAGTACCAGGCTGCCAAGGCCTGTCTGTTCAGAGCCTTCATCAAGGCCGGGCTGGGCGCCTGGGTGGAGAAGCCCACGGAACAGGACCAGTTCGCACTCACACCCTGACGGCGTGCAGCGCAGCCCCAACCCCACAGCCGGGCTGGGGCAGGCATGGGTGTGTGGGCACCATCCTGGGGGCAGGCGTGCGGGGTGGGGCGGGGGTGGGGTGGTGGCTGTGGGCTCGGGGTCCCAGTCCCCACCCGCATCTCAGCAGCAGCGCTTCCCCTCTGAGTCATCCAGTGATTGCTTTCAATCTCAGTTTACGTTTAGAAATTGAGTTCTACTAAGTAGGGCTTCCTGAAGTTTAGGAAAATAGAAATTACTTTGTGTGAAATTCTTGAATAATTTATTCAGAACTAGGAATGTGGTTTATAAAATAAGAAATAATTATGCCAGGTCACTCTTATGCCACATCGTATTAAGTACAAAGAGGCATTTCCATATGGAGGGCGCAAGGAAGTAGCGAGGAAGCTAGCCTAAGGAAACTGTCCCTGTCTGCCCATGGCCCCTTCCCCTATAGTCGCTGCCTTCCCACAGAGGCCGACCTGCAGCACAGTGATCCGCTAGGTGGCCCCTGGGACCGTGGCCCAGGTCCTGCAGCCCCTTCTTCTAGAAGCTTCTGTACCCCTTGTTGGACCATATCCTGGAAAACCTCTCAATAATCACAGGTCAAACGTGGCCGGTGAGCGTGGCCATTCACTTGGGTTTTTTAAACAGTATTTAACTCTTAAGGACCAGAAGGAGTCTGCAGGCCGACTGCACAATAAATGGCCTAGGATTCCCTCTGGTCCCTCCTCTGAATCGTGTGGATGTGAACAACCGTCCCAGAATCCTCGCAGGATGGAAATAGGATGAATTACATAGATATTCACTCTTGGAAAATGCCATTAAGGGCATATTTTTAAATTATTCTTTCCCACTTTATCAAAGACATGTGTTTGAAATATAAGAAGCGTTCAGACTGAAAGTTGGTGAGACAGCATGTCGCTCACATGTTCTCGACCGGGGCCGGGTGTTGTGTCATGGCAGGGAAGGGGGTGGTCTGGCGTCTGGGACACCCGGGACACGGCCGGCACCCCTGTGCAGGGACGAGCCCAGGCAGGCCGAGCCAGTGAGTCTGGGGTCTGGGCGGGTGGGGGGGCCTTGGGAGGCCATCCCCACTGAGCACAAAGTCCACGCTGACTGCCTCCTGCTTCCACTCAGGACCCCGGAGGAGCTTCCCGCCCTTCATGGGGTCAGTGCCAGTTCCTGGTCTTGGGGTGCTGTGGGCGAGAGGGCAGACCCCACTCCCCAGCCGAGTCCAGGAGTCAGGCTGTGTGCCCAGGGGGCGTGTTGGGGGTGGGGGGTGTCCTCTGTGGACTTAATAAGCAGGAGCAGGGTGGCCCTGGCCATGACCCTTGTGCTCAGGGTGGGAGGTGGGGCTGAAGAGGGCTGGCCTCCAGGTGTCTCCTCGCGCCACAGAGACGGGAGATGGTGTGCCCTGTGGGCGCATGCTGGGGGTGCTGTCCACACAGGGGCTGACCAGGTTAAAGGACAGATCTTTGTCCTTTGAGACCCACACCTCCCTCTACGGAGTGTGCCTCAGCCTGACCTTGCCAGCACAGGGCCCGGTGGGGCCTGCACACTCAGAAAAGATTGTGAACCCCTGCGTTTGTATTCTCGTCTCTATAGATGGTATTTTTTTCTAATGGGGAGTGGAAGATGGACTTAGTTTTTTAAAAATACATGGATTTTGGTTACAAAGTCTAGAGGAATGGTGTTGCACACACACAAGCTACCCTGCACGCCCGGCCCCTCCCCACCCCCGCCCCCACCCCAGATAGTTGAATGTCTTACATGGGGGTCCACAGGGCCTCAGCCATGTGCTGCTGCCTCTCCCGGGCGGATCTGTGCCACCGGGCAGCATGGGCCTGGAGCAGGGCTCCCGCCCCAAGAGTGCTCAGGCCTCGAGAGATGCTGGGGGGAAGGTGGCCAAGGTTCACAGGGGTAGGGGTTTAGGGAGCCCTGGGTGGGCAGGACCCCTGTGTGAGGCCAGAGGGAGTCGAGCCAGGGCAGGAGGCCAGCCCTGCTCCTGGAACAGGACAGCTGGACGCTGCTCATAGGCAGGAAGTCTCCAGCCCGATCATCCTGAGTGTGGCCAGTCTCCTCCATCTGTGTGTGTGTGTGTCTGTCTGTAGGCAGGAAAAGCAGGGAGTGTACCCCCTCAACCCCAAAGAAATCAGGGAGCCCAGCATCTTACACACCCCTCCCAGATGCCCACACGGTGTCACCACTGAGCTGTTCCCTTGAGGAGTCCTTTACATCTAGGGTCCTTAATCTGGGTTTTAGAAACAGAGATTTGACGTAACCAAGAGCTTGATTTTTTGAAAAAAATCTTACATTTTTGAGGGCAGCTTGACCAGCGGGGATGGGAAGGGCTCTGTTTTGACTTGTTGGCTGAGCCTGGAGTGCTAATTCTGCCAAGACACTGGCCTCTCTGCGGTGCCCAGCCCAAGGGGCAGCTGTCGTGTGTTGTAGAAAAGTGAGCCAGGGCTCATGGGGGTGGGGCCAAGGCAGGTCCCCATCCTGGGTTCTCCAGCCCTCACCCCTGCTTGGGGTCAGGACACTGTATTCCTCCCTGCCGGTTGACTCTTAAAGGGGCTTTTCATCTTTTTCTGTTTTGGAGATTTTTATTGTGATCAAAGCAAATTATTTTATTTTAAAACGTACAAGCCAGCATTGTGTGACATATATACACTTCTCTGGAATTTATTTCCTCGGAATAGTTTTGTTGCCCTCCAGACTGCAGAGCCCTTACTCTCCTTGTCTCGGGGCTGAGCCTCTGGGTGTCCTTGCTGGGCAGGTCCCAGGGTTCACCACGTAGCCCTTTTCTCAAAACAGACGAAAAGGATGGATGTTTGGCATTTCCAGAATACCTCACACCAACGTGTAAGGTCTGCCCCAATCATCACTTTGATCCAGCATGAGAAATAAAATGAGCTGGCTTTCCCATCTCTAAATTCTATGAAATCGGTGAATCTCTCAGAAGGTTTATTTTTCATCAAACCTATACAGATGGAAAAAGCAGAGTGTGACTGTGTGGGTCCAGCTTTGTGAGTCCTGGGGCCACCTCTCCCTCGCCAGCAGTCAGCCCAGGGTGCTGGGTTTTGTGTCCACTCGACTGGGAGTTGGGGGTGGGCGCTCTCACCTGATCCTGGCTCTGAGCTCCTGTTCCTGGCAGCATGTCTGCACCCCTCGTTAAGTGTCTGGAGGGATGAGGCTCCCCGCCCCCTCCAGCCAAGGACTCGTGGTTTGGTCACAGCCTGTGCTGACGGTGCGTCATGGACACAGCGTGAGCAGTTTAAGGTGGTCTGTGGAGTGAGCCCCGAACATGGTTTGCTTCTCCGACTTTGGGTTCTCTGCTTTTAATCTTGTTCTAGAATTCAGACACTTTCTATGAATGTAATGCAGCTGAGAACGCTGTCACTAGGGCTCAGCCCTTGGTGTCCCCACTTCTACACTAACGTCCAGGCCACACGTGAGCCCCGCATGAGCTTCCTCCTGCCCTGAGACCAGCCAGAACCGAGCATGAGACGCTGTCACTCAGACGGAGGGCATGAGATGTTCTCAATAAAACCATGTTTCACCACCATAGCCTTGCCCCGACTCTCTCTCCTCCCGGGTGTCCCCCTTCTTGCTCGGGAAGGGGTGTCAGGAGCAACACCTGCTGGGGCCGCTGCGGCTGGGCTCCACTCCCTGCCTGTGCCTGCTCTGACCGCCAGCCCTGGGGTCAGCCCTCTGAGTCCGGTCCCCAAGTTCCGGGCAGAGGAGTGGACACTGCACAGCCGCCCTGCTCCTGCCCCATCTGTTGGGTAGCGGGGGACATGAGCCCACGTGGTAGGAGGCATGTGGAGGGACGTGGATGGGGCAGCAAAGGGGGGCCACACCCCAGGGTGGTGCTGACCAGACCATCTAGGTGCTGGGGCCGTGAGGTAGCCCCTGGTCGCAATAATGTTCAGGGCCGATGTTTTGGAAGGACATTGCCAATAGAGTGGAAAACTGGCTGTAAAGCAAGTGTTAAAGTTCACAGTTGTGGAGATGCTTCATGGAAGGAGGGTACGCATGGAACAATCTGGAAGGACTGAGTCTGGTCACTGTGCGCGGATGACGGGATGGGAAGTCGTTTCCATTTTATTTTCCTTTTTAAAAAATTTACCTTTGTCCAGCATTCCTACAACGACATGAAAAGCAAATAGGAAAAGTTTTTGGAAAGTGAACATTCCCATACAAATAAAAAGCAGCACTGTTAGAGACAAGTGGTTTGCTTTCTTTCGCGTCACTTTTGATTCTGTTTCCATTTCTTTCCCCACAATAAAAGCAATGTTTGAATGAAGGTATGTGTCATCAGAAAGACCGATGACGCTTCAGAGGAAAGGTTGGGAGCAGCCTCTTCTTCACAGGTTCAGTCCAGAGTCGTGGGGTATTCCTGTGGCTCCTTTGGAGAGGCGGCAAGGCTCCGGGTTCTGTGATGGGGCTGACCACACGGAGCACACATTCTCCAGCAGGAAAGGCTGAAAATCCACTCCCAGGTTGGGAGGGGGTCTGGGGGCTGCCCTGAAGACTCGCTTGACTGCTGGACGTTTGGGAAACCAGCCGCTTAGTAAGTTGCTGAGTCACTTAATATTAAAATCCAATTAGTCACGTCATTAATAATTTCCTTAGTAAAGACAGAGGGACCAGCCTGAGTGGGCCTGGGGCACTGGCCCAGCAGTGAAGCTACAGCATTCTGGGGAGAGGTGGAGCCCAGCTGCTGTTTAAAGCCACACAATACGAGCTCACAGCTGTGTTGAGAATAAGGTGCTGGACCCTCAGGATCATCACTGTGCCCGAGCCTCGGCCTGCTGAGTGCCCTCTGGGCCCTGGGGGAGCCTTGTACCTCGGATGCCCCCTCTTGGGCCTCGTTGGCTGCCCTGCAGTCCCAGGCCTGAGAACGGGGTGCAGACGTGCAGATGACACTGAAGCATACTTGTTAGGTTGCAAAGGCCCCAGAATTGAGGATGGGTCGGTGCAGCCTCTGAAAGCTGTGATGAGAGGCATTGCTCGTCCCAGTCAGATGCATAAGTGACAGTGACCCCTCCCTCTGGTCAGAACCACGGTCCCCACAGTACTGGCTCCAGGTACGAGGGCACAGTGAGAACCCACTGGGTGTCTGGGGTTAGCAGGCCTCAGGACTTGGCAGGTCATCGTATTTTTTTATTTATAAAACGTGGGCTGCTGTCTTCACAGCTGTAAAACTGGTGATTGGCTCTAGGCCGTGCAAGGGCCCCGAGCTGGGACCGTCTACCTGTAGCCCTAAGTGGCAAGGCTGCTGAGCTGGGACACCGCCCCCCCAGTGCTCCCCACCTCTCCCCACCCCTCAGCTCCCTGGGCTGTGGCCACAGGCCAGCTGCCAAGCGGCCATAGCACCCTGAGGAATGACCTGAGGAGAAGACGTGTGATGAGTACAACTGATAATTAGAATGGGGACAGTGATTTAGACTCCATCACAGTACGTGCTAATATTTTCAAACGGCGCAAGAATTTCCAATGAGCTCAATTAACATTCTAAAAGAAATAAAATGTGAGAGCAAATAAGAATTTGAAATACTGAACATAATGGGCTATCTCAATAAAAGAATGCGTTTACAGTCACGAAACTGATGGAAAAAGGAAGAGAGGAGGGCAAAAATATTTGGACACTAGCAGCAAGGTACCAACATCTGGCTAATGGGGAGTTGGTGTCATTTGTCACCATCACAAAGGCGCTGCCAGGATGCACGGTAGAGTCTTTGCAGATGAACAAGTCTGGAACTTGCTTAAAAGAAAAAGCAGCATAAGTGTTGAGAAGGTCTAGATGAAACGCTATTGGCCAAACAGGAAATTGCTAGAGCTGACACATAGAAATTCACTACACTATTCTTTCTGCTTCTATGTCTTTAAATTTTTTCCTTGGGTAGGAAGCAGTGGGGCCAAAGCGAAAGTCAGCTATGTTTAGATAAAGTCTGGCCTCGTGAACACGAGCTTCTCGTGAACACCGAGTTCCTCCCCTCTTAAATGATTTCAAGAGTCAGACTGCTTACTTCTCTACTCTTTGGTTTTCTTATATGGATAAACTGAATATTCTTAAATAACACTGCAGACATACATTGGAAAGTGCTAGCTATCAGACTGATTAGTTTTAGCAATGCATAACTTTCTTTTTCATTAAACATCAAGGAGGCTTTGATCATGAATTAGTGAGGCAGGGCTTTTTTAAATGCTTTTTACACTTAATTCTTACTTAGCCTTTAGCTCCTGGGAATAATGTTCAATACCACTATATACACATTTTTGGTCATCATTCTCCTCACTCAGTATATAACCTGAACATTGGCCTACGTACTTTCATTAAATTTTACGAAGGAAATCAGTATATAGACTGATTTTCTTTTAATGGCAGATTATAAAGTGGGTTAATTAATTACATCTAGGTGTTCTAAATCTTGACCTCACTGCCTTTAGAGGTTTATAAGGTATGTCCTATAATTTAATTTCTCAGGATTTTCTTTATGAAAATTGCTGGAAAATCATGTTAATGTTTTTATTTCAATTAGAAAACTGAGTCAGACCTGGTCTGACAGAAGGTAAGTTTAGCTCAGTTCCCAGGCTTGACAAGGAGGGTCAGGCTGCATGGCAGACACGGGCCATTAGGATCAGTAGCATGAAAATAATCTGTACCTCCAAGGTTTGGTGAAAATAGATGTAAAATAAGGGGATGGCCAGAGCATTTTATTGAAAAAATGTCAACTGGGCTAAAAAGCAATGAAGTAAACATTTACACACTCCCAACCCTCTCAGAATGTATCAGGTTGAACAAAGTACCACTTGGTGATGGAGAATCACTAAAGCAGAGGTGAGGCCGTGCCAGTAAATGTCCCAGCAGTTGAGAATGACAGGATAAAATATCGTCTGACAGGTACAGAGTCTCGGATCCTTTGCTTTCAGAGCATTTGAATGAAAAGGTAACCTGGTTGAGACCTGATAAAGCATTTTAAATGTTTTTATAAGTTTTATTACAGATCACCTTCTGATGAAAGGATATTAGGTTGGAGTTCAATAAGCAGTTGAGGGACATTGCTGTCATGTATCAATGCCTCCTTTTCTGTGTATCCTGCAAAGTGTCGTGGCTTTACAGCTATTGAAAAAACACTAAAAGCGTAACTAAGACTGAACTGGTCTTGTTGCAGCAGACTGCTCCTGATCCTTGCACCTGAGAACCATCTAGTTAGAAGAACAGTCCTCATCTCATTAAGGAATGCCTTTTACCTCAGATGTTGCTTTTGTGTGTAATCAGTTCAGTTCAGTCACTCAGTCATGTCCGGCTCTTTGTGACCCCACGGACTGCAGCACAACAAGATTCCCTGTCCATGACCAACTCCAAGAGCTTCTCAGACTCATGTTCATTGAGTGGGTGATACCATCCAACCATCTCATCCTGTCGTCCCCTTCTCCTCCTGCCCTCAATCTTTCCCAGAATTATAGTCTTTTCCAATGAGTCAGTCCTTCCCATCAGGAGGCCAAAAATTGGAGTTTCAGCTTCAATATCAACCCTTCTAATGAATATTTAAGATTGATTTCCTTTACAATTGACTGGTTTGATCTCCTTGCAGTCCAAGGGACTCGCAAGAGTCTTCTCCAGTGCCACAGTTCAAAAGCATCAATTCTTCAGCTGTCAGCTATCTTTAAGGTCCAACTCTCACATCCATACATGAGTACTGGAAAAACTATAGCCTTGACTAGATGGACCTTTGTTGGCAAAGTAACATCTCTGCTTTTTAATATGCTGTCTAGGTTGGTCATAGCTTTTCTTCCAAGGAGGAAACGTCTTTTAATTTCATGGCCGCAGTCACCATCTGGAGTGATTTTGGAGCCCCCAAAAGTAAAGTCTGTCACTGTTTCCATTGTTTCTCCATCTATTTGCCATGGAGTGATGGGACTGGATGCCATGATCTTAGTGTTTTGAATGTTGAGTTTTTCAGTTTCAAGCCCGTTTTTTCACTCTTGTGTATCAGTTGCCTATCGGTGTTGTTATGTCGCCCCCCAGGCTCCTCTGTCCATGGAATTCTCAAGGCGAGAATACTGGAGTGGGCTGCCTTTCCCTTCTCCAGTATGTATTTATGTGGTTTGAATAATTGTCAACTGAGAGTATTTAAAAAGAAATATAAATCAGGAGATATTAATAAGTAAAATCTGGTGATCACAAAGAGATGAAAAGGAAGGATAGGCAAAGAAGATAAAAGATGCTGGAAAGTCAAAGAGAGGAAAGTGGGTTGTGAACAGTCGAGGAGCACGGTGGAGTGGAGAAGGTAGAAACGAATGATGGTGGTGGCTGGTCGATGGTAGAAGGTGGATGGGGGGGTGTAATAGGTCCATGGTGGATGGTGTGTGGTAGAAAGTGGCTGGCGGTGGGGGGCGGTGGGGGGTGGAAAATAGTGGTGTTTGATGGAAGGTGAATGGTGGAAGGTGACAGGAGGCAGGTGGATGGTACAGTGTGGAAGGTGGAGGGCGTTGGTGGAAGGTATACAATGAGTGGTCACCGGTAGAAGGTGATTCTGCTGGTTGAAGCTGAAAACTTATGTGGATGTGAGTAGTGGGATGGACAGTGAAATATGGGTTGTGGAAGGTAGAAGATGGGCAATGGAAGGTTGAGATTGTAAGTGGAAGTGGATTGAAACAGAAGATGGATGGCTCAGGGTGAGTGGTGGCAGGTGGATAGTTGGATGGTGTACAGTGAGTTTGGGGTGGTGAGTGGTAGGTGATGTGTGGTGGCTAGTGGGTGGTAAATGTGGGTGGTGAAATGTGAGTGGACATTGGAGGACAGTGGAAGGTGAAAAATCAACAGTAGAAGGTGGTGAATGGGGATGGTAGGGAAGGGAAGGGAAGATGGGTGGTGGAAAGTGAAG
>NW_024070186.1:12100442-12226875 GCF_014754425.2 Oryx dammah | reverse complement strand
TGCTCAAAATTCTCTAAGCCAGGCTTTAGCAATCCGTGAACCGTAAAGTCCCTGATGTTCAAGCTGGTTTTAGAAAAGGCAGAGGAACCAGAGATCAAATTGCCAACATCCATTAGATCATGGAAAAAGCAAGAGTTCCAGAAAAACATCTATTTCTGCTTTATTGACTATGCCAAAGCCTTTGACTGTGTGGATCACAATAAACTGTGGAGAATTCTGAAAGAGATGGGAATACCAGACCACCTGATCTGCCTCTTGAGAAATCTGTATGCAGATCAGGAAGCAACAGTTAGAACTGGAAATGGAACAACAGACTGGTTCCAAATAGGAAAAGGAGTATGTCAAGGCTGTATATTGTCACCCTGCTTATTTAACTTCTATGCAGAGTACATCATGAGAAATGCTGGACTGGAAGAAACACAAGCTGGAATCAAGATTGCTGGGAGAAATATCAATAACCTCAGATATGCAGATGACACCACCCTTATGGCAGAAAGTGAAGAGGAGCTAAAAAGCCTCTTGATGAAAGTGAAAGAGGAGAGTGAAAAAAGTTGGCTTAAAGCTCAACATTCAGAAAACGAAGATCATGGCATCTGGTCCCATCACTTCATGGGAAATAGATGGGGAAACAGTAGAAACAGTGTCAGACTTTTTTGCGGGGGGCTCCAAAATCACTGAAGATGGTGACTGCAGCCATGAAATTAAAAGACGCTTACTCCTTGGAAGAAAAGTTATGACCAACCTAGATAGTATATTCAAAAGCAGAGACATTACTTTGCCGATTAAGGTCCATCTAGTCAAGGCTTTTTTCCTGTGGTCATGTATGGATGTGAAAGTTGGACTGTGAAGAAGGCTGAGCACCGAAGAATTGATGCGTTTGAACTGTGGTGTTGGAGAAGACACTTCAGAGTCCCTTGGACTGCAAGGAGATCCAACCAGTCCATTCTGAAGGAGATCAGCCCTGGGATTTCTTTGGAAGGAATGATGCTAAAGCTGAAGCTCCAGTACTTGGGCCCCATCATGCGAAGAGTTGACTCTTTGGAAAAGATTCTGATGCTGGGAGGGATTGGGGGCAGGAGGAAAAGGGGATGACAGAGGATGAGATGGCTGGATGGCATCACTGACTCGATGGACGTGAGTCTGAGTGAACTCTGGGTGATGGTGATGGACAGGGAGGCCTGGCGTGCTACGATTCATGGGGTCGCAAAGAGTCGGACACGACTGAGCGACTGAACTGAACTGAAATATAAGAAGCAAGTAAAGAGGTGTTGCACAATATCTGTATAAGCTTCTCCAGTTATCCTTCTGTAACCTAAATCTGATCTATAGCTTTTTAGATGACAAGCAACCATCTAGTCTTTGATTGAATATCTCCAGCAACGGGGAACTCACTACTCTCCAAGATTCTAAACTCTCCCTCACCTTTTCCTCTGCAGCACTCCCACCCCACATACCACTTTCTCTAATCCCATTTTCAGTAGTATGTGTTGGCCAGGAGCTGGGCCAATAAAGATCTTTTAAAGGCCTAGAAGCGGTAATTTCCTGTACCCCAAAAGCTAGACCACTAGATCTAAATCCTCTGGGGCTCCTAGCTTGAGTGGTTAAGGTTTTTCTTGTCTGATAATAAGGCCTGCCAGCCTCCTCTCCATCTCTTGATGACCACCTGAGGGCCACCCAGCAATTCCCTGCAGACCCAAGAGGGCTCTCCCCCCATTTTTGCCCCTACATTCCACTCTTTCCACCCCCATAGGGGTCTGCAGGGAACAGCCATCACCCCACTTCCCTCAACTCCCTGCCCAGGGCTGCCCCTCCATGGTGGGGTCTCAGCCCTAGAGGACCTGCCTGGGAGCAAGAGGTCCTGCTCCGCCCCTAACCCAGGTCACCTTTGCCACATTTCCAGCCCCAGACACTGAATCTCAGGCATTCCCACTCCTGCAGCCTGCCTGGGACACTGTGCCCCTGACTTCCAGGCAGACTCACCCTGCCTCAGACGGACAGCAACACCTATGTCTGCTGGTGGGAGCTTGTCACCCTGCTGGGCAGCCGGTGGACGAGTCTGGGGAGCAGATGGGACCGTCTCTCCCCTGGTTCCTTTCCTCCCGAGAGCTAGACCCTTGGTCCACTGGACGATGCACCTGGGTGACGTTTTCGTGCCCGGATCCAATACCCAGGACAGTGTTGGGGACACCGGAGGAGCCCAGGAATGTTAACTGAACAGACAGATGGATAAAGAACACCCGCAGCCCACACACACACTCTGATCCAGGATACTGCAGTGTGGGGCTCACTCCCCGCGCCACCCCCTTGGCGTCCACTGTGGCCTGGCCTGTCCCAAGAATGCCCTCTGCCGGCACCAGCCAGGTCTAGGGCACCATCCATTGCTCCTGCATCAGTGCGGGGACAGCACCCAGGTGGGGGCCCTTTCCACGCTCCTGACAAGCCCCTCCCCAGATCAAGCCACACCTCTTCCCCTCCTCCCGCCATGCCCAGGGCAGGGACAGCTTCCCTGTTGAGCCCTGGAGGCCTGTCCTTGGTCCTTCCCTTCCTCCTGCCACCGCTCAGGACGCAGCCTCAGCTCAGGGTCTCACGCGCTCCACGTGGGGAGCTGTCCCGCTGGAACCCGCTCACGGTCTCAGGGAATCCAGCCCTCCCTCTGCATACCCGAGATGGGCCTGATTTCTAGAAATGACACATGCGCCATCGATTCTCCCCAGACACATATTTATTTTAAATACTTTTTGAAAGTCTTCTTTTACATTTTTCAGGTACACGACACACTGAACAGGGTCTAATACCTGTCTTGTGAAGTGTGTATGTGTGCGTGAGGATGGCATCAAAATAAAACTTGTGAATTTGAGTGCATATATTCAGAAAAGCTGAATGAAAATATGATCTTAAACAAAGCAACAAAGATTAAAAAGAAATTAGGCATGAAACAGTGGCTGCAAAATCTTAGCTTTTTCTAATCTATGAATTAAGAGTAAATTATGAGTGAAGACTAAACTAATACAAATATTAAGTAGTTTGCCTAGCATTGTCTAATCTATGAATTAGGAGTAAATTATGAGTGAAGACTAAACTAATACAAATATTAAGTAGTTTGCCTAGCTTTTTCTAATCTATGAAGTAGGAGTAAATTATGAGTTAAGACTAAAGTAATACAAATATTAGGTAGTTTGCCTAGCATTGTCTAATCTATGAATTAGGAGTAAATTATGAGTGAAGACTAAACTAATACAAATATTAAGCAGTTTGCCTAGCATTTTCTAATCTATGAATTAGGAGTAAATTATGAGTAAAGACTAAACTAACACAAATATTAAGTAGTTTGCCTAGCTTTTTCTAATCTATGAAGTAGGAGTAAATTATGAGTTAAGACTAAACTAATACAAATATAAGTAGTCTGCCAGGAGTTTGTTTTTCCTTAAGGTTTTCTTGTTTTGTTTGCCTTCCTGCTTCTATTTTAGAAACCAATGAAAACTTATTCCGGTCAATTTTAGGCCTGGCCGGAAAAGAGTTCTAATCATCTGAAGCATTTCTACCAAGGCCCACACAGAGGAGGCTCGCGATCACAGTGGGCACCTCATTTCAACAAAACCACATGACTTATAGAATATACTTCTAAAGGCTCCCTGGGGAATTTCGTCGTCATGAGAAGTCACGATGGGATCTGGAGTCACTGGGGCCTCTGTTTAGTCATGGGAGCTGCACGTGGAGAGGAAGGAAGATTCCTTCACAGACACTCGTGGGTCTTGGGTGTGGTGCTGGCTGTTAGGCTGGAGGCTGGAGCTGAGTTAAGACCTGCCTGCCTCCCGGGACCCCCGAGCCTCCCACTCCTAGGGGCTCCGATCAGCCAGGGAGCCTCTGGGCCAGTGGCTGTTGCTCCGGGTTCCTGGGGGCAGGGCCGGGAGGGGGCCAGGTCAGTGGCCAGCTCCTGCCTGAGGCGCGCGTTGTAGCTCCTGAGCTCCTGGACCTTCCTCCAGGTCTTCTCGGCAGCCATCCAGCTCTCCCACACCATCCTCTCCTGGAAGAGGGTCTGCTTGCGATGGAAGGTGACGCTGACCTCCAGCTCACGGCCCAGGTGCTCGGCCATCTCGCGGTAGATGCTGCGGGCCTCCTGCTGGGCGGCCATGTCCTCCAGCATGGCGGGCAGCCTCCTCTCCAGCTCCAGGCAGCGCGTCTCCGCCTCCAGCTCCCTCTCCCGCAGCTCCGCCAAGAGCCGAGCGTGCTGTTCCGGCAGCACCTGCAGCTTGTGCTTCAGCAGCTGCACGTCGTGCTCCAGCTGAAAGGCCGCTCCCCACAGGGCCGCCTGCTCTCGCTGCAGACGCACCTTCTCCCCCATGAGCCTCGTGAAGCGCCGCTTTTCTTCCAGCTCCTGTCTGGCTCTTCCCTGGGGCTGGGGCTCCGGGCCCGGGAGGGACACGCACAAGTCCCCGCCAGCGCCCACCTTCTTCAGGACACCTTTTGGCTGCTGGACCGGGGCACGGCCAGCTGGCTCGATGTCCCCGTCACCCCCACGGCCCCCAAGGAGGTCAGGGACCGGGAAGACCCCCAGCAGTGGCTCAGCCAGGGCCTCCGCCTGGCAGATCTGGGCTTCCAGCTCCTGCTGCCTCTGTGTATTCGCCTCCCGCAGCCTCTCTTTCTCCTCCTCCTTCTCCTGGACTCTCTGCTTCCATCTCACAAGTTCCTGGGCCAGCAGCCCTGGATGCTCGGCAACAAGAGTGTTTTCGTTCAAGTTACTCACAGCTTTCGGGCAGCGCTGCCCCCCACTCTTCTGGGATGCTCCAAGGCCGGGTCTGTCATCGGTCACTCGGGGGTGTTGAGGTTCCCGGCTCTCCCGTGCCTTTTCCACCAAGTCTCCGGTGTCCTGATGAGAGGAGCCGCTCAGGTGTGTATTCAGTGCCGATGGGCACAGGGTGTGGCTCACGGGTGGGCCGGGTTCCCCGCCGGGCGGTCCGGGGGCTCCGTCGGCCTGTGCCGTGGGGGAACCGCCTGTCTCCCTACTTTGTCCACAGACCTCGTCGCAGGCAGGACACCTCCTGCGCGGCACCTTCCCTCTGCGGACCATGTGCCGTCTCCTCAGGACCCAAAGCAGCCAGACCACACAAACCAGGGCCCCCCAGGGCAACAGAGGGAGGCCTGGGGCACGGGTCAAGCTCTCAGAAGCCAGCAGCAGAGCGCCCCCGAGCTGCTCCAGGGTTAGCTGGCTGTGGACCCCAGGCGCAGGCAGTGGGCCCTCCATGGCAGGGCGGGCTCCCCAGCTCTGCCTCCGAGGGCCCGTCTCCTCTGGGCCACGACCAAACGCTCAGAACCTTGGGGAGTGTTCCGTCTCCAAGGGAAATAGGCGCCTGACCACCAGGGCTGGTCACTGAGGTGGGGGAGGGGAGGCCCGGCAGGTTGAAGAGACAGTTCTCAGAAGAGGCCCTGAATTAGAAAGGGATCTCTCATGTCCAGGCTGGGGGAGGTGGCCGTGGGGGAAGGCAGTGTGTCCCACCCAGGCTCGCAGCAAACCTTGGCTCGGGTACAGGCCCTGGGGAGGTGGCCAGAGGGCAGCCTTGGGGCAGAGCCACCTGCAAATGACCCCTACAGGTGTGCTGGAGTGAGCGTTGCCCTGAGTGTCCTGCATCCTGAGTGTATGTTTGGGGTGGGGGTGTTCTCCGTTATTTCCATCTGTCTGTTCAGTTAACCTCTCGGGGCTCCTCCAGTGTCCCCAGGATTGTCCTGGGTCTCGGATCCAAGGATGAAGAAGTCAGCCAGGTGCATGGTCCAGGGGACCCAGAGGTCCAGCTCTAGGGAGCGGAAGATCGGGTAACAGGAACCAGGGGAGAGATGGTCCCTTCTGCTCTGAGGACTCATCCACCAGCTGTCGGGCGGGCTGACAGGCTCTCGCCAGGACAGGCACTGGTGCTGCTGTCTGAGGCAGGACGAGTCTGCCTGAAAGTCAGGGGCACAATGTCCCAGGCAGGACCCAGAGTGGGAATGCCTGTGATCCGAAATTTAGTCATGAAGTAAAGTATATGAAGAGACACTGCTCAAAATTATCCAAGCTAGGCTTCAACAGTATGTGAATCGAGAACTCCCATTGCTCAAGCTGGACTTAGAAAAGGCAGAGGAACCAGAGATCACATTGCCAACATCCGCTGGATCAGAGAAAAAGCAAGAGAGTTTCAGAAAAACATCTGCTTCATTGATGATGTTAAAGGCTTTCACTGTTTGGATCACAGCAAACTGTGGAAAATCTTAAGGAGATGGGAATACCAGACCACCTTGCCTCCTGTGAAACCTGTATGAAGGTCAGGAAGCAACAGTTAGAACCGGACATTGAAAACTTTCAAAATCGGGAAAGCAGTACGTCAGGGCTGTATCTTGTCACCCTGCTTATTTAACTTACATGTAGAGTACATCACGTGAAATGCCGAACTGGACGAAGCACAAGCTGGAATCAAGATTGCAGGGAGAAATATCAATAACCTCAGATATGCAGATGACACCACCCTTATGGGGCTTCCCTGGTAGCTCAGACGGTAAAGCATCTGCCTACAATGCAAGAGACCCGGGTTTGATCCCTGTGTCAGGAAGATTCCTTGGAGAAGGAAACAGCAACCCACTCCAATATTCATGCCTGGAAAATCCCATGGACCGAGGAGCCTGGTGGGCTACAATCCATGGGGTCACAAAGAGTCGGACACAACTGAGCGACTTCACTTCACTTCACTTCCACCCTTACGACAGACAAGTGAAGAGGAACTCTAGAGCCTCTTGATGAAGGTGAAAGAGGAGGGTGAAAAAGCTGGCTTAAAACTCAACAATCAGATAACTAAGATCACGGCATCCGGTCCCTTCAGTTCAGTTCAGTCTCTCAGTTATATCCGACTCTTTGTGACCCCATGAACTGCAGCACACCAGGTCTCCCTGTCCATCACCAACTCCCAGAGAACACCCAAACCCACGTCTATCGAGTCGGTGATGCCATCCAACCATCTCATCCTCTGTCGTTCCCTTCTCCTTCTGCCCTCAATCTTTCCCAGCATCAGGGTCTTTTCCAATGAGTCAGCTCTTCGCATCAGGTGGCCAAAGTATTGGAGTTTCAGCTTCAACATCAGTCCTTCCAATGAACACCCAGGACTGATCTCCTTTAGGATGGACTGGTTGGATCTCCTTGCAGTCCAAGGGACTCTCAAGAGTCTTCTCCAACACCACAGTTCAAAAGCATCAATTCTTTGGTGCTCAGCTTTCTTTATAGTCCAACTCTCACATTCATACATGACTACTGGAAAACCATAGCCTTGATTAGACGGACCTTTGTTGGCAAAGTAACATCTCTGCTTTTTAATATGCTGTCTAGGTTGGTCATAACTTTCCTTCCAAGGAGTAAGCGTCTTTTAATTTCATGGCTGCAATCACCATCTGCAGTGATTTTGCAGCCCAGAAAAATAAAGTCAGCCACTATTTCCCCATCTATTTTCCATGAAGTGATGGGACCAAATGCCATGATGTTAGTTTTCTGAATGTTGAGCTTTAAGCCAACTTTTTCACGCTCTTCTTTCACTTTCATCAAGAGGCCCTTTAGTTCTTCTTCACTTTCTGCCATAAGGGTGGTGTCATCTGCATATCTGAGGTTATTGATATTTCTCCGGCAATCTTGATTCCATCTTGTGCTTCCTCCAGCCCAGCGTTTCTCATGCTGCATATAAGTTAAATAAGCAGGGCAACAATATACAGCCTGACGTACTCCTTTTCCTATTTGGAACCAGTCTGTTGTTCCATGTCAAGTTCTAACTGTTGCTTCCTGACCTGCATATAGGATTCTCAAGTGGTAGGTTAGGTGGTCTGGTATTCCCATCTCTTTCAGAATTTTCCACAGTTTATTATGATCCACACAGTCAAAGGCTTTGGCATAATCAATAAAGGACAAATAGATGTTTTTCTAGAGCTCTCTTACTTTTTTGATGATCCAGTTGCTGCTGCTAAGTCGCTTCAGTCATGTCCGACTCTGTGAGACCCCAGAGATGGCAGCCCACCAGGCTCTGCTGTCCCTGGGATTCTCCAGGCAAGAACACTGGAGTGGGTTGCCATTTCTTTCTCCAATGCATGAAAGTGAAAAGTGAAAGTGAAGTCGCTCAGTAGTGTCCGACTCTTAGCGACCCCATGGACTACAGCCTACCAGGCTCCTCCATCCATGGGATTGTCCAGGCAAGAGTACTGGAGTGGGCTGCCATTGCCATCCAGTGGATGTTGGCAATTTGATCTCTGGTTCCTCTGCCCTTTCTAAAACCAGCTTGAACATCTGGAAGTTCACGGTTCATGTATTGCTAAAGCCTAGTTTGGAGAATTTTGAGCATTACTTTACTATCATGAGTGTAATTGTGTGGTAGTTTGAGCATTCTTTGGCATTGCCTTTCTTAGGGATTGGAATGAAAACTGACCTTTTCCAGGCCTGTGGCCACTGCTGAGTTTTCCAAATTTGGTGGCATATTGAGTGCAGCACTTTCACAGCATCATCTTTCAGGATTTGAAATAGCTCAACTGGAATTCCATCACCTCCGCTAGCTTTGTTTGTAGTGATGTTTCCTAAGGCCCACTTGACTTCACATTCCAGGATGTCTGGCTCTAGGTGAGTGATCACACCATTGTGCTTATCCAGGCCCATCACTTCATAGAAATAGATGGGGAAACAGTGACAGACTTCATTTTCTTGGGCTCCAAAATCCCTGCAGATGGTGACTGCAGTCATGAAATTGAAGGTGCCTGCTCCTTGGAAGAAAAGTTACGACAAACCTAGTATTAGTATTAGTTGCTCAGTTGTGTCTGACTTTTTGCGACCCCATGGACTGTAACCCGCCAGGCTCCTCTGTCCATGGGATTCTCTAGGCAAAAATACCTGAGTGGGTTGCCATTTCCTCCTCCAGTGACAAACCTAGATGCGTGTTAAAAAGCAGAGACATCACTTTGCCACCAAAGTCCATATATTCAAAGCTATGGTTTTTCCAGTAGTCATGTATGGATGTGAAAATTGGATCATGAAGATGAGTGCCAAAGAATTGATGCTTTTGAACTGTGGTGTTGGAGAAGACTCTTGAGAGTGCCTTGGACTGCAAGGAGGTCAAACCAGTGAATCTTAAAGGAAATCAACTATGAATACTCTTTGGAAGAAGTGAGGCTGAAAGTAAAGCTCCAATACTTTGGCCACCTGATGCCAAGAGCCTACTCATTAGAAAAGTCCCTGAAGCCAGGAAAGATTGAAGGCAGGAGGTGAGGGAGTTGACAGAGGATGAGATGGTTGAATGGCATAACGGAGTCAGTGGAGATGAGTTTGGGCAAACTGCAGGAGAGGGTGAAGGACAGGGAAGCCTGTTGTGCTGCAGTCCATGGGGTCACAAGAGTCAGACATGATTGTGCCACTGAATAATAACAACAGGATGTCAGAAATCTCTTAGAGATTGTCAGCAAAACTGAAATTGTGAGGGCCTCTCTTCGAGACCCTCTTGCCCCACCGATCCTGTCCACACTGGGAGTCCCACGGAGCCTTTTGCTTGGGGAGGTTGACTGCCCCACTCCTAAGTTCTGGGGTGGGCTTCTAGCCAAGACTGATACCCCTGAGACCCTGTCATGAGGCTGTCTGGGCCCATAGAGCATAGAACAGACCCCTGCATGTCATGAGCACAGGACCCTCCCAGGTTGTGGTCTTCAGGGCTGAGTGTCCAACTGTGTGTCCTGAGCCCTTTGGGGAGAAAGAACCAAGAGATTGAGAAAGCGTGGGTGGGAAGGGCTTTTTTGGATCTAGAATATTTTTAAGCAAAGTCAGATGACATTGACCTTCAAAGCAGTGTTTGTCTTTCTCCTTCTGCCCAGAACTAATCAGCTCATGATGATGCCCTGGGGCCCTGGGATGTGGGATCCACCGCATCCAGAGTGTATCTTTTATTAAAAAAAAAAAAAAATTCCATGTCTCACGAGTGCCTGGTTTATTCTAGACCTCCTCTCAGGAACAGCTAACACTGGGTCATGTAAAGGACAAAATAGAGACAGTTTCTTTTCCGGATTATTTCAAACTGCTTGATCCTTAACCTTTTAGGGTGGAAATGTCGACTGTAGTTTAAAATGTTGTCACCTGCCCAGCAGAGCCACCAGAGCCTGGTCACTCGCCCTTCATCCACTGGGGGATTGGAGCCCAGGTGGCTGGAGACAGGCTGTCGTTCCTTCTGTGCCCCATCACCTGTGCTGCCTGAATCCAGAAGAAGGTAACCTTTTTAGGGTTACCTGTCTGTGTTGAAACTGAAGCATCGTGGGGACACAGCCAATCCAAGAGGGTGGGTGACTTAGCCCCTGACATTAAAAGGACACTGAAATTCAAATTTCAATATTGTCAACCATTTTGCTGTGCTTGCCCACTTTCCCACCCCTGGCAACAAAACTAAGGGGAAAAAATAGGTGTGCTTGGAGGGTCTGTAGTCAGAGTCACAGCTGGAGAGAATGTCATGCTCACTCTGGCAACAATAACCGATCCAGTCACATTGGAGTCTGTGAGCCCTTCCTGAACATCAACAGTCCTAGAGCAAACAGTGAGACCTCAGGGGGACAGTCCCATGCAGAGAACCACCAGACACAGATGACGCAGTGGGGAGAAACTGACACAGAAACGACAGGAAGGTGGGCTCGCGCCCAGGGTGCATTCCCTGGGAGTCCTGAGGTTCCTCGGAGAAGAGGGGATACAGGGTGAGACTGGGTCTTTGTCCTTCACAACCTGCAGGGAGAAGATGCAACAGACACGGCCACTCTCGGGTGCTGGTCTTAAGACTATGTCATCTGATATTGATATCAGCAATTCAGCCTTCTTTCATTAGTGCTTGTTTATCTGTTCCTAACTTTGACCTTCTATTTTTTCAATGCCCTTGTTTTTAAGGTTGATCTCTCGTGGAGAAGAAAATGACAACCCACTCCAGTATTCTTGGCTGTAAAATCCCACAGACAGAGGAACCTGGCGGGCCACAGTCCACGGGGTCACAAAGAGTCGGCAAAACTGAGAGACTGAACACTCTTATAAGTGGGGGAACCATACTTCCTGATCTGCCCTGGAGAGCGATGGTTTGTGCCATCCCTGGTTCTAAACCAGAAGCAGGTTTAGAAGCCCCTCTTATGGTCCATGGAGAAGGAAATGGCAACCCACTCCAGTATTCTTGCCTGGAGAATCCCATGGACGGAGGAGCCTGGTGGGCTACAGTCCACAGGGTCGCAAAGAGTCGGACACGATGGAGCGACTTCACTTCACTTATGGTCCAAAGTAACCTGGTTTGGACCATATGGTATGTGATCACCTGACTTCTAAACAGTAGATAATTTGAAATTCTAAAAGCTACCCAGGGACTTTCCTTGTTCCAGTGGCTGGGACTCCACGTGTCCAATGCAGGGGGCCATGTCTGATCCCTGGTTGGGAAACTAGATCCCACATGCTGCAACTAAGACCTGGTGTAGCCAAATAAATAAATACTTAAAAAAACACACAACTATCCACACTGACACTATATATCTTTAAATGGTGTGACTTAGTCCCTGTTTATACATTTTATACATGTAAATGCTGACAAAATAGGATTTTCTCCATATTATTACCTGATTCCATCAATTCTAAGATGTACATTTTTCACATAATGTAAAATTAGGATGTGTCTTATAATTGATATGGTAAGAAATTATCATCATCCTTTGATTGTCAGTGTTTTTTCTCCCTTAATTATACACAAAATGGTACGATTCACAATAGCAGTATTTCAGATCTAATGTGTATGCTTTTAATTTGTCCCCTTATAGATTTTTCCTCCCTCCTTTTTTATCTTCATTTTTGTTTACTAACATGCTTTAAAAATCCTTTTGTCGTTTCCTTTTTTCGTCTATGTGTTTAGAAAAAAAAAGTTGTGTTCTCTGGGATCACTCAGGTAGTAAGTGCCCTTTTGCGAATACACACTTAGTTTAAAAAGTCTGTCGTGTATGGGGCTTCTCTGGTGGTCTGGTGGTTAAACTTCCAGTGCAAGGAGTGCTGGTTCAATCCCTGGTTGGGGAGCTAAAATTCCACATGCCTTGAGGCCAAAAACCAAAAACAAAAGAAGCTTACAAGTCAACATTACCAAAGCTAAGATCATGACATCTAGTCCTTCATGGCAAATAGAAGGGGAAACGTGGAAGCAGTGGCAGATTTTATTTTCTTGGGCTCCAAATTCACTGCAGACAGTGACTACAGCCATGAAGTTAAAAGACACTTGCTACTTGCAAGGAGATCCAACCAGTCCATTCTGAAGGAGGTCAGCCCTGGGATTTCTTTGGAAGGAATGATGCTAAATCTGAAACTCCAGTACTTTGGCCACCTCATGCGAAGAGTTGACTCATTGGAAAAGACTCTGATGCTGGGAGGGATTGGGGGCAGGAGGAGAAGGGGACGACAGAGGATGAGATGGCTGGATGGCATCACTGACTCGATGGACGTGAGTCTGACTGAACTCCGGGAGTTGGTGATGGACAGGGAGGCCTGGCATGCTGCAGTCCATGGGGTCGCAAAGAGTCAGACATGACTGAGCGATTGCACTGAACTGAACTGACCTTGAAAGAAAAGCTATGACAAATCCTAGACAGCATGTTAAAAAACAGAGACATCTCTTTGTCAACAATGGCCCATATAGTCAAAGCTATGGTTTTTCCAATAATCTTGTACAGATGTGAGAGTTGGACCATAAAGAAAGCTGAGCACCAAAGAACTGATACTTTAGAATTGCAGTGCTGGAGAAGAATCTTGAGAGTCTCTTGGACAGCAAGGAGATCAAAACAGTCAAACCTAAAGGAAATCAACCCTGAATATTCACTGGAAAGACTGATGCTAAAGCTCCAATACTTTGGCCATCTGATGTGAAGAGCTGACTCATTGAAAAAGACACTGATGCTGGGAAAGACTGAAGTCAAAACAAGAAGGGGGAAGCAGAGGATAAGATGGTTAGACAGTATTCCCATCTCAATGGACATAAATTTGAGCAAACCCTGGGAATTAATGAAGGATCACTCATCCAATGGAACTTGCAGTGAGGATGGAAAGTCTGTGCTGCTCAGTCTGGTGGCCACCAGCCACACGTGGCTCATGGGCAACTGAGATGTGGTTAGTGTGACTGAGGAGCTGAATTTTTTATTTAATGTAAATTTAACTTAAAGAGCCATGTGTACCTAATGGCTACAGTATCAGACAACATGGATCTAAAGTATTCTTTCACATTTACTTACGTATTTCTGTGTTAAACTCTCACATTTCCTCTTTGTTTGAAAGAAAATTACCATAATTATCATATGATAGTTTCTATAACAGTAGGCTATCTTCTCTCAGGACACTGAAGACAGTATACCAATCATGGCTTCCATTGATACCAATGTGAAATCAATAGTCTAACTGTCATCCTTTCATGAATAATCTGATTTTTCTTTTTGGCTATTCTTAGACATCTCTTTTCCCTTGGTTTCTGCAGTTTCATCATTATACATTTTAATGGAGATTTATTTTTATTTATCTTCCTTTGGGTTTATTTGGCTTACTGGCTCTTTCAGGTATCTTTAATCTACCAGAGAAGTTCTCAGTACTGTCTCTTGAAATGTTGCCTCTTCTCTGTTTTATCTAACATTTTGTTTGAAAAATCTTATCAAACATGTGATTAATCCTCTATTTGTATCCTCCAATTTTTTTTCAGCTCCTTGTAAGTTTTCCATATCTTTGTTTCTCTGTATTGCAGTTTGGATAATTTTTTGCATCTGTTTTCCAGTTCACAGTTCCTCTCCTTAGCTGTATCTAATCTGTTATTAGACATTGAATTTTATGGTGACTTTTTTTTCTCTTTTATAATTTGATCATCAGTTGCTTGCTTGCTTTGGAAGTGCATTTGGTTGGAATTCTTTGAGTCTTTCACTTGGGTTTTCTGCCAAAAGTTTTGTGTTCACTTCTGTCACCTGGGGGATGCCACCAATATGGGACCATTATTATAAATAATCAGCTTGAAATTTGGGCCACATGGTTAGTGTGAGTTTAGATCACCAACTTCATTGAGGTCTGGCTTGAGTTGATGAATTCTCAGGGGGACTGTTATCCTTCCCTAGTATCAGGGCCACCCACTCCAGTGTTCTTGCCTGGAGAATCCCAAGGACAGGGGAGCCTGGTGGGCTGCCATCTATGGTGTCGCACAGTGTTGGACACGGCTGAAGCGACAGCAGCCGCAGTATCAGGGCTGATACAGGAATCTTTCCTGTGTGTCTGTCTACTTCTGCCTATATGTTTCCAACCAGCTTTATGAATTGTCCTGTCTGTTTCCCACTGTGGAAGATTCTCAGCCTTGTGTCTCCCTCCAAGCCCTGGTGGTTGTCAGAGTGGCACCAGGTCTGTAGGAGCCTGCCTGGCACCCCACATCTGAAACCTGCTTTGGACCTAGCTTGCCTCCTGGGTTCCTGATTTTCTTCTGCTGCTGCTATGTGATTTCTTTGTTTTCATGAAAAGTCTGTGATATATTGTATGTTTTCTTTTAATTCAGCTATCCATCTATTTCTTCAGAAGGGTTGTTCACGGCATCTACTCTGCCAAACCCAGGAAACAGAAGTCCTCACGGCAGTTCTTCACTTGCAGTGTCCCTTAGGTATGGCGCGTCTTAGCTGAGGTTCTCCAGAAAACAGAGCCTGAGGCCAGGATGAAAGTGCTGGTACTTTAATTGGGAGGTGCAGACATAGGGCAGAGAGTGTAAGAAACTGGCAAGTGGGCAAGGAGAGATGCGGTCAGTGCAAAGGGAGGCACAGGCACCCACTGCTGCTTCAAGAGGGGCTGGAATGACCCACCTTGGCAGCCGCATCCATTCAGCTCTAGGGACTCCCCCAGACAGGCTGCACAGAGAAAATGGCTCTGGGAGCACTCAGGGGCAGGGGAGAGGGAAGGTCTCTGCCTGGGCCCTTCCTAGTGCCCACTCTCCACTGATTGAAGTTCCCACCCCAGGGAATCCGCTGCCCTGATTTGCATCTCTTGGCCTTTTTACAGCACTCTGGGTACCATGTCGTCAGGGTAGCAGAAGTGGCAGGAGGGCTGTACTGAGGTGGTTGATGGGGGAGGAAGGAGTGGGAAGTGCAGAGACCTGTGCACTTCTGGCCACACCTGCTGGACTGGGGTGTCACTGCCAGGCCAGGTTATAATTTCTGACAGAAGTAAAATCTCAAGTTTTTAGAAGTAGTGTGAACTGATGATGCTTCCATCTTCCTGGCCCTGCAGCTCTCCTATCATCCTGCCCTGGTGGGTGGGCCCTGGGGAAGGTCACTGGATGCTCTGGGGGTGGGTCATGGGACAGGGGTGGGATGACAGGCCCTGCTCTCTGAAGGAGAGGCTCTGGGCCACCAGCCAGTAGCCTGTGATCTGATAGGCAAGTTCAGTTTAGGTGAACTGGCAGGAAGCCAGCTTTGGTGGCAGGTCCACGCCTGTCCCCTGGCCGCTGTCACTGCACTCACAGACTCTCAGACCCTCACTGACACCCCAGTCCTTCCAGGGCAAAACTCCAGACTTCTACAGGGCCCTTGGCCAAGCCTCCACACATCTTTGCCCACCTCCTCCCCAGCTCACAAACATCATGTGACCCCTTGAAAGTCCTGCACAGGCATCCTTTGGCTGGGAGGCGATCACTGACCCCAGAAAACATTGCCCAGAGTTTAGCACAAAGGGATCCCATGGCCAAACACACGGCCACCTGCTCCTGTGCTCCCAAGGCCCATGCTCAGACAGTCACCCGACTGGGGCCAGGCTGTGCCCTTCCACTGTCCAGGGGGGACGCAGCAACTTGGCCTCCAGGTGTGGGGCACAAGGGAGCCAGAGGAGCAAAGTGCTGAGGGGAGGCAACCTAGGCCCTCCTCAGACCCCACACCACCGGCCGCCTGCTGACCTCCCCCTAGGAACATCCTGGGGATGATGAGGCAGGAAGGTGAGGGGGGGTCCAGTCTGGCCAAGCAGGGACTCTCACAACGTTACCCAGCAGAGCAGAGCAGTTGTAGCAGCAGAGAAAATTCATGGCGGGTGATGGTGGGAGCTGTGCTTCCAGTGGGGATTTATTATTTAAGGCTTTTGAGCCCTATTGGCAGCAGTGATGGGGCGGACAGCGTCACAGCCCTGGCTGCTTCTCTCTGACTAGGGAGTTAATGGCGAGACGCCACGGATGGCAATGTTTCTGCTTCCTGCTCCTCTCAGGGCCAGGGGCTCTTTGCCTCTCCCGAGTCCCCCTCTTTCAGCACAGGTGGTGGGGGAGTCTGGCAGCTGCTTGGGTGGGTGATCACCTGGGCCTATGGATGAGCCTACAGCGTGTGGGGGTCCCTGTTACAGGGAGTTCATGGCCTTCTAACCACATGTGGCTTTTCAGTTATGCAGACATGTCCCCAACCCATGATCAGGGCTAAGAATAACCTTCCCTTGGACGTGTGGCCACAGGGGCCTCTTCAGCGTCACTCCCACAGAGTGTTGTCGACTGAAAAAGGGCATGATGTCAAGAATCATGACTTCTTTGTGTCTTCTTTGGGGCAAAATGAGAACTGCAGCCTGGGAGACAGCACCTCAGATAGCTCTGAGACACTGCTCCAAAGAGGCAGGTGGAGGTCAGTATATCATGTGATTTTGGTGAAGGGGGAGTACAGGCAATTTAGCACACATTTTTCCAGAAGGTTTCTGCTAGTCATGGGGAACAGTCGTCACCATGAAGGATTTTAGTGCTTTTCTAAATACGTGGTAAGTGAAGTTGCTCAGTCGTGTCGACTCTTTGTGACCCCATGGACTGTAGCCCACCAGCTCCTCCATCCATGGAATTTTCCAGGCAAGAATACTGGAGTGGGTTGCCATTTCCTTCTCCTGGGGAATCTTTCCAACCCAGGGATCGAACCTGGGTCTCCCATAATGCAGGCAGGCGCTTTATTGTCTGAGCCACCAGGGAAGCCTCTTTCTAGATATGAGGAGATGCAAAAACTGGGCTCACAAAATCGGGTCCTGAAACCATCAGACTATCTGAAGACCTGTCCTGCCAATGTTCCCTGAGCACAGGTGCCTCATTCCTGCTCTCCACCCTGAACTCCTTCAGGGGGTGTTGAAGGTCAGCAGCTGCGGCGCACATGACCCAATCCTTTGTCGAGCTAGATGGTAAGCACCCATGGCAGGTGCCAGTTTGTACTGGAGTGCATTGCCATTTCCTTCTCCAGAGGATCTTCCCAACCCAGGGACTGAGCCTGCATCTCTTATGTCTCCTGCATTGGCGGGCAGGTTCTTTACCACTAGCACCACCTGAAGACCCCTTCTTATCACAAGAAACCAGAAATACTGAAGACAAGCCTGAAAATGAGTAAGTTATCTGTAACCCACCAAAATGGACACATTAATTTTTGCTCATGTCTTACGTTAATTAACTCATGGTTGTAAAGATGGAGTTTGTGCTATTCTGATATTGTCCCTTTTCCACTTGACTTCACATCAAGGCTGGTCTACACACCTGATTCTATTACACTTTTCAGTTCCCCCTTGTCCACTTAGGACATGTACACTGACCAATATGTGTCTTGTCATCGCACACTTTTATAACAAACACTACAATGGACACCTTCATGGGGGTTTATTTCAGGTGAGATATTTTCTTAAGCTACCTCCCCCTCCCCGCCGAGCAAGATTGCTGAGTCAAAACACATACCCTTCTCTGGGTCTTTCTCTATAACTGATAATATAATAGTGGTTTACTAAGTACTATTTGTAGAGGGGTTGTGTTTAAGTGGGTTTGAAAGAGTCAGGACTCTTAGGCTCTCAGACACATCACAGATGTTCTAAAAGAAAGAAAGAAGTATGTACACAGCTGAGCAGAAAAAACACAGTCTACCATCTCCATTGTGTTTTTTCACTAATTGAGCCTTTTTCTTTTTACCGTGGTTGACTTTTTTTAAACAGCTTCCATTTCAGAAGATTCACTATCTGTACTGATAACGCTCGTTGGCTAACATCTACTGAAGCCTTTTTATGTTCCTGAAGGGCAGAAACTGTCCTAGAATGCAGAGCTCAGCTTCAGGTCCCAGGCAACATGCTGTACCCCTACACAGCCTGCACCCCTGAACCCCTGTACCATCTATACCCCTACACAGTCTGCACTCCTGCACCCCTGTTCCACTTACACCCCTACACAGCCTGAACCCCTGAACTCTTGTATCCTTGAACTCTTAGACAGCCTGAACCCCTGTACCCCAGCACCCCTACACAGCCTGAACCCCTGTACTTACCTGCACCACAACACAATCTGCACCCCTGAACCCCTGCACCACTGGCGCCCCTATACATTCTGCAACCTCTACCTGTATACAACCTGCATCCCTTCACCCTTCACCCCAGCACCCCTGCATCCCTGAACTGCCTGGCCCCCTGCAGTGCCTGCACCCATGCACTGGCTTCCTGATCCTGCCCTGATTGCACTTAACAGTGCTTCTGAGGAGACAGACGTGTGGGGGTAAAAGGAGGGAGCTTGCATGGGAATCATTTCCCTCCATATTTGGAACCCAAATCCTGACATGGCCCTGCTGCTTCCTGCGGGTGAAGGTTACAAAACTCCCTTTCTGGGTGAGGCCCTCACCTCTGGCTACTGGCCAGCTCCATCCCCCTGGAAACCAACAGGACACCAGATTGACTCAGATCCCGGGTGTGGTTGGCAAAAATTGGCTAGGTCGTCTCTGTCCCTGAGCAAGATGCCCAGGAACCTCTTACCTTACACAGCACAGGGGGTGGTGCCAACGCACGTCAGCAACCAAGGCTCAGACCTGAAAACAGGAGGGTGTCCTGGGCTACCCAGGCAGGTGGGTGTGGCCATGGGAGCCCGCAGGCCAAGGCAGGCGGGGGTGGTGATGGGACAAGCGCAGAGAGCCCGTTGGCACCAGCCGACAAGGCACGGAAGATGCAGGAGCTGCGTGGAAATCAGGAGAAGAGCTGAGCTCCCCAACAGCCAAGGGAGCCAGAAGGTGATCCAGGTAAGACCTCTTCGTTCCGGTTCCATGCTGGACTTCTGACCATCCAAGCTGTGTGGTTTGAAGCCCTGGATGTGAGGATCCAAAGCAGTGGGGCTGTACCCTCACTGTGGGGCCCAGAGGGCCAGCCCATGCCAGCTCATGTCACAGCAGATGCACCCAGAGGCCTGGCCGCATCACCCACCCAGGACAGGCCAGGCCTCTCAAGAGAAGAACACAACTCAACTAAAGGGTCAGTCTCATCCTTGATTCAATCTAGTCTTTTAGTTGTAACTTTTATGTGTTTACATTTATTGGAATCACTGATATATTTGGGTTTGTTTATCAATGCAAAGAAATAGAGGAAAACAACAGAATGGGAAAGACTAGAGATCTCTTCAAGAAAATTAGAGATACCAAGGGAACATTTCATGCAAAGATGGGCGCAATAAAGGACAGAAATGGTATGGACCTAACAGAAGAAGAAGATATTAAGAAGAGGTGGCAATAATACACAGAAGAACCATACAAAAAAGATCTTCACGACCCAGATAATCACGATGGTGTGATTACTCACCTAGAGCCAGACATCCTGGAATGTGAAGTTAAATGGGCCTTAGAAAGCATCACTACGAACAAAGCTAGCAGAGGTGATGGAATTCCAGTAGAACTATTTCAAATCCTGAAAGATGACGCTGTGAAAGTGCTGTACTCAATATGCCACCACATTTGGAAAACTCAGCAGTGGCCCAACAGGACTGGAAAGGGTCAGTTTTCATTCCAATCCCTAAGAAAGGCAATGCCAAAGAATGCTCAAACTACCGCACAATTGCACTTATCTCACACCTCGTGGCTCAGATGGTAGAGCGTCTGTCGACAATGTGGGAGACCTGGGTTTGATCCCTGGGTTGGGAAGTTCCCTGGAGAAGGAAATGGCAACCCACTCCAGTACTCTTGCCTAGAAAATCCCATGGACGGAGGAGCCTGGTGTCCATGGGGTCGCAAAGAGTCGGACATGACTGAGCGACTTCACTTTCACTTTCACACGTTAGTAAAGTAATGCTCAAAATTCTCTAAGCCAGGCTTCAGCAATACGTGAACCGTGAACTTCCTGATGTTCAACCTGGTTTTAGAAAAGGCAGAGGAACCAGAGATCAAATTGCCAACATCCGCTGGATCATCACAAAAGCAAGAGAGTTCCAGAAAAACATCTATTTCTTCTTTATTGACTATGCCAAAGCCTTTGACTGTGTGGATCACAATAAACTGTGGAAAATTCTGAAAGAGATGGGAATACCAGACCACCTGACCTGCCTCTTAAGAAACCTGTATGCAGGTCAGGAAGCAACAGTTAGAACTGGACATGGAACAACAGACTGGTTCCAAATAGGAAAAGGAGTATGTCAAGGCTGTATATTGTCACCCTGCGTATTTAACTTCTATGCAGAATACATCATGAGAAACGCTGGGCTGGAAGAAACACAAGCTGGAATCAAGATTGCCAGGAGAAATATCAATAACCTCAGATATGCAGATGACACCACCCTTATGGCAGAAAGTGAAGAGGGACTACAGGGCCTCTTGATGAAAGTGAAAGAGGAGAGTGAAAAAGTTGGCTTAAAGCTCAACATTCAGAAAATTAAGATCATGGCATCTGGTCCCATCACTTCATGGAAAATAGATGGGGAAACAGTGGAAACAGTGGCAGACTTTATTTTTGGGAGCTCCAAAATCACTGCAGATGGTGATTGCAGCCATGAAATTAAAAGACGCTTACTTTTTGGAAGGAAAGTTATGACCAACCTAGATAGCATATTAAAGAGCAGAGACATTACTTTGCCGACTAAGGTCCATCTAGTCAAGGCTATGGTTTTTCCTGTGGTCATGTATGGATGTGAGAGGTGGACTGTGAAGAAAGCTGAGCGCCGAAGCATTGATGCTTTTGAACTGTGGTGTTGGAGAAGACTGTTGAGAGTCCCTTGGACTGCAAGGAGATCCAACCAGTCCATCCTAAAGGAGATCAGTCCTGGGTATTCATTGGAAGGATTGATGCTGAGGCTGAGACTCTAAAGTTTAGCCATCTCATGTGAAGAGTTGACTCGTTGGAAAAGACCTTGATGCTGGGAGGGATTGGGGGCAGGAGGAGAAGGGGACGACAGAGGATGAGCTGGCTGGATGGCATCACTGACTCGATGGACATGAGTTTGGGTAAACTCCAGGAGTTGGTGATAGACAGGGAGGCCAGGTGTGCTGTGATTCATGGGATCCCAAAGAGTTGGACACGAGTGAGCGACTGAACTGAACTCATACCTTTCTATGGGACTTCCCTGGTGGCTCAGTGGTAAAAAATCTGCCTACGATGCAGGAAACCTGGGTTCACCCCCTGGGCTGGGAAGATCCCCTGGAGTAAGGGCATGGCAACCCACTCCAGTATTCTGGCCTGGAGAATTCCATGGACAGAGGAGCCTGACAGGCTATGGTCCATGGGGTCACAAAGAGTCATACACGACTGAGTGACTGAACTGAACTGAAGCTATGTTTTGTTCTCATCCTTGAAAGAGTTTTGCTGGTAATACAAATCTTCATCCCAGGCCTGAGTCTACCTCTGCCCCGAGTCCACCTCTGCCCTGAGTCCTGTGAAGGTGTCGGCAGCTGGTCTCTCTGCTCTTCGTGGGTTATCAGTGCCCTGCCTCTAGGGACTCGGGGACCTTCTCCATCTCAGTTCCTCTGCAGTTTCATCATCATTCTCTGCATGTGCCTCTCTTGACTTAACCTGCTGGGATTCACTGAGCCTTCTGAGTATGAGAGCCAGCATCTGGAAATCCTCCAGTGACATCTCCTTGGACATGGCCTGTGCTGCACCCCCACTTCCCTCTCTGGGCTTTGGAGGCTCCCCTTCCATGCTCCCAGGCTCAGCCTTGCATCCGAAAGGGGTGACCGAGCTGCCCACCGGGCATCTTCAGGGAGCAGAAGACCTCTGCCAGGAGCCCCATCCTCGCCCTGCTCCCTGTGCGGCCGGGAGCCCCACTCAGAGTCACCGAGGGTCCACAGAGCCCCTTCCCTGTCAGTCGCTGGTGCTCAGCACCATGCCTGCTCCTGGAAGAGGCGGCTAATCCTTCCGTGTCCACTCCTTCCTCCTCTTGGGCCGGGTCTCTCCTAACCACTTGCAGGACCGGCCTCGCCACCCCTGCATGTCCTGGCAGCAAAACGTCACTCGTTCCCCAAACTGCCGCCTCCCCCATGTCTCCTCAAGTTGCTGTCACTGTGGTCACTTGGCACTTGCTACCCATCCTCGCCGTCCCTGGGAAGCTGAGGCAGGGGGCAGTGCAAGGAGCTGAGCCCCAGACCCCAGCGTCCAGGCCACCAGCCAACAGGCGCCTGCCCTGCAGACTAGCTTTGCCAACAGGTCCTCCGGAGACAGGCCAGGGTGTGTGGGGTGGTGTGGAAGGGGGGTGGAGCAGGGGGAGATGGGGGCCTGCAGGGAGGCTTGTGTCATGCTTATCCCAGGACACACTCAGTGGCACCGTGTTCCCCCCACCCACACACCCACCTGACTTGCCCACTGTGCACACAGCCCAGCCATGAAGAGAGAGGCCCCAGAGACACAGACCCTCCCTGGTTTGTCCTGAAAAGGCCTTTTAATAGAATCAAGAGATTTAATTTGTCACAGGCCATTTCTTGTGGTGTCTAACCTCCATTAGCCAGCTAATGTCATCCAGGAATGATGGACGGTCCTGGGACAGATGGCTCTGGAGCCCAGCAGAAAGGGATCTGCGTCCTATTACCTCCCCTGGGCCTCAGGAGCTGGGTTATTAAATCTGCAGACCAGCTCGGTTGACTTCTGGGGAGCACTGGGCTCCAGCCGGCCCTCCCTCCCCGGGCACCCTGTGGGTCAGAGGGGAGAAAGGGCACCCCCTCAGCACCCGGCTCCAGGTGGCCCTCATCATCCCCTTTGGTGGAGAGCTCCCCCAGCCCAACACCCCCACCCCACACACCCCTCCCCCCGCCCTGCTCTGCTGGAACCAGCTGGAGGGCACCAGGCAGTTGTGGAATCTGTCGGTGTGGCCATGAGAGCAGCAGGGTACTCCTGGGGGCTCCCTGCTGGCCACTTTGGGGGAAGGGCACCAAGAACGTTCTGGTCTCCTGGGCAGGAGAACCACAAGGCCTGCAGGGTGGTTGGACATCTCCCCAACTGTGAGAACGTGGTTTATCTCCAGGTCAAATCCGAACTTTATCCCTGTTTTCTGGGAGGACAGTCACCCAGCTCCGGGCATGGATCCCAGTCATGCTGGTCAGCAGGGCAGCCCTAGGGGCCAGAGCTGGATGAAGAGGAGGGAGCCAGGCCCACTCTGGCCCCTAGGGAATGAACCCAGAAGTATGTGGCTGGTCCCCTGTGATGCCCACAGGGGCACTGTGTCAGCATCTACAGCAGTGTGGACATCCCTGCCCAGAGCCCCAGGACTGACCAGGCCGTGGGGGCAGCCTGGATGTGGCAGCTCCTGGGCCCTGCTGGGGCTCACTGGTGAGCTGCTGCCACTCTCAGGCCCCAAAGTCCTTCCTCCCTGCAGCAGGGGGCTCTGCTGTATGACCCCTCAACAAGCCTGTGGGGGTCCAGGGCTGGATGGCTGGGAGCAAAGCACGATGGTTTGTTGGTGGCAAGTGTGGCCACAGGCACTGGGCGATGGTGATCCTGTCTCCCGGGAGGGGTCCTGAAGGCTGGCTGGGGCCCAAGGTAGGCAGCATAGGTGCCAGCAGATGGAGCCGGCCCAGAGGAGAACCAGGGCCCAGCGTGAGCCCAGGGGGACAGGAGGTCAAGACCAGGAGGAGCATCTAAGTCAGTTCAGCTCGTTTATCTCCCATCTGCTTGTGAGGAGGGTTTGGGCAGCTCAGGAGAAGGGACAACGTGAGCAGAGGAGTGGACCGCAGAGGGAATCTGGGCAAAGAGTGAAGGGAGGGCAGGGCGGCAGGGCCTGGCAGGGGTGAGAGGCCGGGAGATGGGCTGGGGGTCTCAGGGTGGTGCGGGCCAGGCCAACTGTCCTAAGAGCCAAGGAAAACCGAGGTGGGGTAGGGTAGGCAGTCTCAGTCTGCTGCTGCCCATTCGAAGTGGGTTCTTGCTGCCTCGAAGCTGGGGGCCTGCAGGTAGGAGGGAAGAGAGTTTGGGTGCAGGGCTTTGGGGTGTGGATTTGGGGGACCCCTGGACAGGAGAGGGGACCCGTGACAATGCCCCGTGTTCTCAGCCAGGGAGGAGGCACCCCGTGAGCTCAGAGCCCCTGACTGAGATCAACCAGGCTTGCAGTCAGGGGCGAGGGCTACACTGTGAGGGTGCCGTGGAGTGGGGCCAGGGTCAAGTGTTCACAAGGGATGCCCCCCGCCCTGGACAAGTGCAGAGTTCAGCCAGGGCAGAGGGGACTCTCAGGGGCAGGGCAGGGCGTGGCGGGGGGCCCTGGCCAAGAGGAGGGGCCAGTGGGGACCTGGCAAGGACCTGTCTGAGAAGTGTTTCGGAAACCAGGGCACACTCTTGGTGGGCAGCCTGGTTCCTTGCCCAGTCTCCAGGAGTCGGGCCCTAGCTTCCACGTCCACTGGGCCATCTGGGCAGGAGCCATGGGCTGGTGGGCAACAGGGTGGCCCAGAGAGGACCCAACATGGGCTTCTTCACGGGTCAGGAGAAGAGGCAGGTGAGCAGCTGGGGTCTCCAGCAGCATCATGGTGACCATGGGCAAGGAGCTCTTATCCTACCCTATGATGGAATGGCTCAGGGCCCGGCTGACCCTGGAGGGAGCTCACACAAGGCAGAGCTGGACAGCGACCACAAGCCTGCAGCTTTCCTGTGGCCAGGCCCCCAGGCCCAGCTCTGCAGGCCAGCAGGAGAGTGGGTGGAAGGCAGCCCCACGGCCTTTCTCCTGAGCCCTCTCTGGAGCTCAAGCCTGGGGGCATGACTGCAGCCAACTACTGGCAGTCTGAGGCCTGGCCTAGCCATACCAGGGTGGCCGTGATGGGGCAGTGGGGAGTCAGAGAGGCTCACAGCGGCTGGTGCCCTGGGCAGACACGGGGGCAGGTGGGGTGTGGAGGCTCTGGAGAACCAACCCCCACGAGGCCCCAGAAATACTGTCATCTGAGGATCCAGGGGCTGCTAACTTTCCTACACTGGTCTGGCAGCCTGGGGCAAGAGCTCAGGGGTGCCTTGGGTTGGGGGTTGAGTTGTGTCCAGGCGAGGGCTTAGGGGTGCCTGGGGTGGGGGGCTCAGGTTTGTCCAGGCGAGGGCTCAGGGTACCTGGGGGCAGCTTGGGGTGCCTGGGGGCAGCTCAGATGTGTTTGGCTCACTGTACCTTTCCTGTGCCTTCCTGGACACCTGCAGGTGACAGATGTCTGCTGGTAGTTTGCCCTGAAGTCAGGCCAGCAGAAGTCCTGTCACCAGCCCCAATCCAGGAGGCGTCTGATTTCCACTGATTTGTATGTCCCATTCCCTCGGCTTGGCCTCCTTGTTGGTGGCCTCAGGAGGCAGATATGCTCTTTGGAGGGCAGAGTTTGGCAGGGTTTCTGTTCTCTTGATTAATGCTTGGCTTCAGGAAGAGAATCCCATCTTCCCATCTAGAGGGGGCCCAGGCCTAGATGCCCACCCCTGGGACATCCTCTTGGCCAGAAGGCGCTCTCCTGCCGCAGAAGTCTCTTTCTTCTGGGAGGAGCCCAGGCCCTGGTTCTTTCACCCAAGTTGGTCACCCAGGGTGGGATGCCTGGATGGGAGTTCCCTGTCCCCACAGAGGGGGCTCCCACTCTCCCCAAATCCATACCTAGACATCATCAGCCTTGACCCCAGGGTCCACGGCCAGAATCAGGTACACGAGTCAAGACAGAAGGATCTCTGGAAGTCAGTCTTCATTGTAAGTGATGTCTTTGAATTTTCCACTCTCACCTCCCTCTCTTGGTTGGAAGAAACCACAGGATTGTCTGAGTTTCTCTGAATGCTGGTGACAATGTCCTGAGAGTTAATTGGCTGTATCATTGCCTCCCTGAACAAGGGCTGACTTAATCACAGAGATAACCAGCCGGCAGGAGGGACATGAACATTTATCTCAGGCCAGTCTCTCCACTTGGTTGAGGTTGAACTGTGCCCGCCTTTGAGGACGGGGCGGGGCGGGGGTGGGGCAGCTGGACACGGAGACGCAGCCCTGAAAGTTCAAACGTCTGCGTTCCAGAAGGTCAACGCTGAGGGATCAGTGCATCAGCAGTCATCAGCTGGAGCAGATCTGGGGGTCTGGAGGAGAGATGGGAGGGGCTTGGTGAGGCCCCTCACCAGGTGAGTTACAGCCTCTGAGTGCAAAAACAAAGATCACGGCATCTGGTCCCATCACTTCATGGCAAACAAATGGGGAAACAATGCAGAGTGACAGATTTTATTTTCCTGAGCTCCAAAATCACTGTGGACGGCGACTGCAGCCGTGAAATTAAGAGGCTCACTCCTTGGGAGAAAAGCTATGCTATACCTAGACCGTGTGTTAAAAATCAGAGATGTTACTTTGCAGACAAAGGTCTCTATAATCAAAGCTATGGTTTTCCTAGTAGTCATGTACAGATGTGATTTGGACCATAAAGAAGGCTGAGTGCCAAAGAATTGATGCAACTACGGTGTTGGAGAAGGCTTTTGAGAGCCCCTTGGACAGCAAGGTGATTAAACCAGTAAGTACTGAAGGAAATCAACCCTGAATATTCACTGGAAGGACTGATGCTGAAGTTGAAGCTCCAATACTTTGGCCACTTGTTATGAAGAGTTGACTCACTGGAGAAGACCCTGGTGCTGGGAAATATTGAGGGCAGAAGAGGGTTACAGAAGATGAGATGGTTGGATGGCATCAACTCAATGGACATGAGTTTGAGCAAACTTCAGGAGATAGTGAAACAGGGAAGCCTGTGGTGCTGCAGTCTGTGGGGTTGCAGAGTCGGACACAACTGAGGGGCTGAACAATAACCCCCAGGAGAGAGGGCGCGAGTTCCAGAGGGCATGGGTCATCTGCCACCTGCTCCTCCCACCCTCTGACCAGACACCTCTGGGATGTGTGTCCCGGGGGACCCAGCCTGGCCTGGCCCATGAAGCGGGGTCCTTCTGTCCCCGCACAGCAGCCCAAGCCATCTCCACTGTGGGAGGCTTTGCTGATGGCCTCAGGGCTCCCACCACTTGGCACCTAGACGACAGCAGTTCTCAACACGTCTGGAACCACAGACTCTACCTACACATCTAGGGGCCATGAGTAAAGGACAGAAGGGCTGGTGGTGTGGGCAGTGCCTCCATCATGCTCACACCCACACACCCCCCGATGCAGCTTGCCTTCCTGAAAGAGGAAGGTGACGGCCAAGTCCAAATACTTGGTCCAGCTCTTGGCCAGAAGAGTACTCGGGCAGAAGAAGCACCACTTTTAGAAAATGTATTTTATTAACATTTGATGTACAAACGGAGAAAGAATAAATATCTTGTCATTTCACCCTGCACAGCCAAGTGACACCTAGGACCCTGAAGGAGACACAGGAAGGTCAGGGCTGTATCCCACCCCCAAACTCTGCATGGCTCCCCACACCCACATCAGCGGTCACCCCAGGTGTTGGCGGACCTGGGCGCCTGGTCTGAGGACTGACCCTGCTCCTCTCGGCTGCTCCCTTTGCCCTCAAGGCAGGGGGACGGGGGCAGAGGCTTCAAGGACGAGCATCCAGTTGCCTAGCATGTTGCTGTGGCCGTTAGACCACTCCGCCTGGGTGGACCCTGCAGACAACCCCGGAAGGGCTTCCCCCCACCCTTCACCCCAATATGAGCACAGAGAGCACCTGGCCCTCCTGAGGAACATTCTGGAGCTCTCAGGCCGAGGTGAAGGGTGGGGATCACAGCCTTCACAAGCCTCAGCCCAGCCCCAGTGAGGTGGCATCCGTCTGCCATCCAGCTGGCATGGGGTTCTGTGGGGAGAACGGCCGGGCCAAGGGCACTGCTCTGGGGCACAGGCAGGGTCAGCACCGTGTCCACTGGCCCAGGGCTGGAGCAGCCCAGATACCAGGCCTGCCAACGCTGCTGGAAACCCCGCAGACCAAGGTCAGTAGGGACAAGCCGGAACCTCCGTGGCATCACCGGGGGCCTCGCTGGCTGTAGACGCGTGCTTCCGGATGGATCCCAAGTGAAAGCAACCCAAGTCCTGGGGACGCAGAGATGCCGGCTCAGAGAGAAACAACCGGGCCAAGGCAGCGCTGCTCTGCGGGGTCCCCAGCCTAAGGTACAGAGGCGGACACGTGTCCTCAGGCTGCCGCGTGGGCTCAGTACGCAATCCTCCAGTGAGTGGGCTGCTCACAGGCCTTCTCCTCGTCCCCACAGAACCGGTTGTATGTTGTCTTGGGGTCCAAGCCTAGGATCTCCCTCTCCTCGTGAATTCGAAAGGAGAACGTGGAGACTGATGTGCCAATAAAAAACCTGCCGAGAATAGGTTGTCACCAGGGCTGCAGCACAATGCCCCATCCACCACCCACCCAGACGCCTGCCGGGCCCTCACCCCTTGGCCGGGGTTCCCTGCAGCCAGTCACCAGCAAGCGGCCTGGGTTCCGGACTCAGGGGTGGGCAAGCAGACCGGCCCCTGTCTGCACTTAAGGACCCAGCCAGCAGCACGGGCCGTAGGTGAGGGGGCGCTCACCGGGCATGGGCACAGATCCACTGGTCCACGATGGCCACACCCCCGTCCTTGTAGAGCTCCAGCTCCTCCCACGTGGGTTCGAACCGCACCATCTCAGGCAGCAGCCTCCGCAACTCCTCCAGCTCTGTGGGTGCGAGGGGGCGGTGAGGGGGCACCACGGGGGGCTCGCACAGGCATGCACATACCCACAGCTCTGCAGGGTACAGGGGACTCACACAGGCATGCACGCGTGCCCACGACTCAACAGACTGCAGGGGACCAGCACACAGATACACATGCCCACAGCTCATACAGGCCAAGAGGGACTCGCACACGTGCACACGTGCCCACAAGCAGGACCAAAGGGTGAGGGACGAGGACAGAAACACAACCCCACTGTTAACCCAGGGATGAACAGATGGACAGGAGCCGAATACCCTTCCTGACGGCATCTGTGGCCACGAACACCTTGTCCAGCTGGTGGGCCTTCATGAGGCTGCGGATCTTCCGCACGGCCCCGTCCAGGCTGGGCACGTCCTCCCTGTGCCCCCAGATGAAGTCTTTCCTCCTCAGGTGGACGCCCAGGTATGGGCCCCCCAGCGAGGAGCCCAGCTTGACCTGGTGAAGGGGGACCAAACTGGCTGAGCTGGTGACAGGCAGGCACGATTCAGGGCCTGATGGGGTCTGTCCCTGGACTGATTACCAGCGTCCTCAGGTTTACGCTAGGACGGGGCTCCCTGCTGAAGAGCAGCAGCTCGGGTAACTCGGGTGCAGGGCCAGGAGCCCTGTGATGGGCAAGCATGCCCCCTTCAGACCATTCCTAACTTTTAAGGGCTTAGTTGTGAGGCATCTCAAGAGAGAAATGCACCCTGGCCCCCAGGATTACGGGGCAAGAGGGGTACCTTCATCCGGGTCCAGTCCTCCTCAAAGGGGATTCCATCAGCCACGTCCGTGGAGTTGAGGTACCTGCTCCTGAACTCGTCCCCCACCGCTCGCAGGTGCCTGGCGAACACCATGCTGCGCCGGGTCTGCAGGAAGACAGGCCGTGAGCCCGTCACCAACCCTCCTCGCCCGCCATTCCCTCTCGTCCCCAGAACCCCCTCATCCATCTGGAGTCCAACCCAAGGGCAACAAGCGAGCTTGGGCCTCAAGCAGTGGATTCAAGGTGGAGCCCACCATTCAGACAGTCAGGAGCATCCAGGGGGCGTGACTACATCAGCCTGGGAAGCTCCGACGGGCTGTTCAGGCCGATGTTGCAGCTCTTTCTACTCCCAAGTGTCCCCGTGGTCTGGGGCCCTTGAATGTGACTGGCAGGGTCGGGAAAGTGCTGAGGGGTCACCACCCTGCAGGGCTGGTGGGGGCCCAGTGCTGCTGAGAGGCACAGAACCCATGTCCACGTGATGACAACGGCCCTTCTGTGATTCTGAAACCGCCTGTTCAGGAGGTGCCCAAGCCCAAGGAGCAGGGCTCTCACCTGGGGCCTCTGCCCAGCCCAACCCCCACTTCTATTTCGAGTCAGTTCTGGTACCCGTGGGAGGGTGGGAGCTGCCCCTGCAGCCCGCCCACCCATCCTGGTGCTCCTGGCAGAGCCCCGGACAGGCCAGGCGTGCCGATGTCACCTGGGTCTCCACCTCGTAGCCGGGGGCTCTTCTCAGGGAACGTCTGATGCTTTTGCACTGGGCCTCCATGGGCAGGACTGCACCTCTTTTCCAAACCAGACACCTGATGACTAGGCGTCCCCACCCCAGAAGGACGGAAGGCCTTGGCCCACCTCCACCACCATCCGTCCACCAGAGCCAGCACTTGCCCGTCAAAGCAGAGCCCAGTCCCACTGTCAAGGACTCGAGCAGACAGCGCCCACCTCCCATGGCTGAGCACATGGGGCCAGAGCGCTCACCCAGGCTCCAAGCGCCAGCAGCAGGGACAGCCGGCGCAGGCAGAGGGCCTAGGATGCCCCAGCCCTCTCCCAGGAGCACCTCCGTGGGCAGGCGGGGAGCACTTGCCGGTGGGCCCACCCTCAGATGCTCTGGGCCTCATTGTGTTAGTCAGCAGGCGGACACAGGAGCTGCCCTGTGTGTGTGCGCGTGCGTGTTGGGGCAGGGTGAGGGGGATGTATTTCCCAAACTACACACGTTCACACAGATGCTCAAGGCAACACTCACGTCCCAATACTCCTTCCCACCGTAGTGGTCGTGGAGGAGGTTCTCAGCTCGGTCCAACATCACAGACCTATTTTTAAAAAACAGAAAAAGAAGGTCTTTATGCCCATGTGCTCCACTGAGTACCGTCATATGGGAGGGCCCTGGGCCAGGGAACAGTCCAGGACAAAACCTGAGCAGGTCCAAACCCTGTGGGGCCAGCTGGGTGCATGAGGGCAAGTCTCTGACGACCCTCTCCAAGGCGGCCGTCTGCAGAGGGCTTCTGCTTCCTCAGTGGCGCTAAACGTTCACAGACCCTCTCCTGCCCTAGCCACTGAACTTGCTCAGCAGCCAGCTCCCTTGTGACTATCAATGCAAAAAATCACACAGATATACAAAATGAATAAAACCAGCCAAGAGAACCCAGCAACATACTAGAAGAAAAACACAAAGGACAAATGGAGTTCGTACCCGGACTGTAAAGCTGGTTCAATGTTAGAACAGCTGTGGCTTAACCTGCACTCCTGGGTAAAGGGCAAAGCCAAACCACCACAGCTAGCCCAAAGGAGCGAGCGAGCGTTTACCCCTGCTTCTAAGGATCATCTTAACAAAAGAGAAGCCTTGTCACGTGTGTCCTTCTCCGGCCAAAAGGCAGGCCCCTTCTTCAGGGAGCATCAACTCGATCCTTCAAAGTGCGGGGCAGAAGAGGCTGCCCACCTGAGCTCATCAAGCAACTTAAAGAGTCAGAACACGCAGAGAGGACCCTCCAGAGCAGGCCCCATCCACTCCAGGCTGGCCCCCAGGGCACAACAACCCTGGAGAGGACGGCTCCCAGATGCCTGGGTGGGGGACACAGGTGGGGTGATCAGAGGCTCCATTTTTAAGCCAAAAAAGATCCTCAGGGGCTCAGAGTTAATTGTGGAAATTGAAACTATAAAAAGTAGAATAAGAAAGAATTTTTAAGAATACTGAAATGGTAAAGATTATTAAAACATCTTCTGGTTTATTGACCACGCTAAAGCCTTAAAATTCTTCAAGAGATGGGAATAGCAGACCACTTTACCTGCCTCCTGAGAAATGTGTATACAGTTCAAGAAGCAACAGTTAGAACTGGACATGGAACAACAGACTGGTTCCAAATCGGGAAAGGAGTAGGTCAAGGCTGTATATTGTCACCCTGCTTATTTAACTTATATGCAGAGTACATCATGAGAAACGCTGGACTGGAGGAAGCATAGGCTGGAATCAAGATTGCCGGGAGAAATATCAATAACCTCAGATATCCAGATTACACTGCCCTTATGGCAGAAAGCCAAGAAGAACTAAAGAGCCTCTTGATGAAAGTGAAAGAGAGTGAAAAAGTTGGCTTGAGACTCAACATTCAGAAAACTAAGATCATGGCATCCAGTCCCATTACTTCATGGAAAATAGACGGGGAAACAACAGAAACAGAGACTTCTTTTGGGCTCCAAAATCACTGCAGATGGTGACTGCAGCCATGAAATTAAAAGATGCTTGCTCCTTGGAAGAAAAGCTATAACGAACCTAGACAGCATATTAAAAAGCAGAGACATCACTTTGCTGACAAAGGTCCATCTAATCAAAGCTATGGTTTTTCCAGTAGTCATGTATGGATGTAAGAGTTGGACTATGAAGAAGGCTGAGCGCCAAAGAATTGATGCTTTTGAACTGTGGTGTTGGAGAAGACTCTTCAAAGTCCCATGGACTGCAGAGATCCAAGCAGTCTATCCTAAAGGAAATCAGTCCTGAATATGCATTGGAAGGACTGATGCTGATGCTGAAACTCCAATACTTTGGCCACCTGAAGCGAAGAGCTTACTCACTGGAAAAGCCCTGATGCTGGGAAAAATTGAAGGCGGAAGGAAAAGCGGACAACAGAGGATGAGACGGTTGGATGGCATCACTGACTCGATGGACATGAGTTTGAGTAAGCTCTAGGAACTGGTGACGGATAGGGAAGCCTGGCGTGCTGCAGTCCATGGGACAGCAAAGAGTTGGACACAACTGAGCGAATGAACTGAACTAAGAGATTATTTAAAACACATACACACACATAGAAACCTTTAAAGAATAAACAGGATAATAACTTTGAATATATAAGTTTAAAACTTCTCTAGAGAGACAAATTGGCAAAATATTTAAATAGATGCTTCACAGAAAATCATTTCAAAAGAGCTTTTCAACATGGTTTTACTCTGAAATCAAACAAACACAATGAACACAGCAGAGGTCCATCCTCACTCATCAGCTCCAGAGCCCAAAGTGCCCTGCCCAGGGCTGTGTGGGGACCACGGCTCGGCGGCCACCACTCGGAAAGCAAGACCCAGCTTCTGTTTCAGGCAAAAGCCCGTGTCCTCACTCCCCCATGACTGTGCAAACACGGTTCCTGTTTGTGATGGCAAAACCTGGGACCAGTCAAAGGCCACCAACTTAGGCAGGTTCCGTGAACCCTCTTCCTCTGTTCAAGGACAGCTGCAGAGGAACGTGGCAACCTCTGCAGTGACCTCATGGGTCTCACCTCACAGAGACTCCCAAGGGGTACCACCAAGTGGGAAAGAGACAAACAGGACACTCTGCAGAGAACACGCCTGTGGTTTGAGTACACGCGTACTTAACAGGGAGACGGACATGAGCACTGGGTGGGGGAAGAAGACTTCTGGAAAGATGGGAGGGGATGGACCCAGTGGTGGCCTGGGGTCCCTGTGAGAACAGAGACTGTTTCTGAAGATTCCGTTTTACGACAAAACACAGCAGAGCCTGCAGACGTGGGTATCCCACCCTGCCAATGGCCAAGTGGGGTTGTGAAGCAGCTCTCTAGGGGCCTAGAGAGCATGCTGCAGCCCTGCCCTGCCCTGGCCCCAGGACCCCCACGGCAGGCAGCTGTGCCTCTCTAACTTCCTGCCCTGGGATGGCTGGACTTCTCTTCTGCTTTTCTCACTTGCTGTTTGCTCCTCGTGATCACCTTTGCTGGAGGCAGCAGTGCTTTTTTGATTTTCACGGCTCAGTCGTGCTTCAATTCTGAATTTGCACAACCTAGCTTTTCCAATGATCGACTACTGAGGGGTATAAGAGCTCCCTAGTCTGGGGCTCACAGGAATATTCTGGAACACGCATGGGATGCTCCTGCAGGCACTTAGGGTCACAAGCCTGCCCACCTCTGCCTGACGTCCCCTGAACCCCCAGGGGTCTCCCACCTCCTTCTGCACCTGGGGCCCTTTCTCCCAAGGGCACTGCAGGGCAGTGTGCTGCGTCTCTCCTCGGGTCTAAGGGCAGTATATCCCCCTGACCACAAACAGGGTGTTACCTGATACCCCCGACAATGTACATAATTGTGTCTTTTGCTAAATCTGCTCCAAGGCTGCCTGCCCTGCACTCACTGGCCTTCAGGAGCTCTGTCTGCATCTGGGTCCCACAGGACAGGCTACAAGTACCCCTCTCTGTGGTTTGTTTCCAAGCCTTATTAAACTTCAGTGTAACTGAATGTATTCATCCTCTTTTTGGTTGGTGCTTTTCACATCTTGAGTTATCTGTGTGGTAGGGGTGGGCCCCTTGTCTGGCCTCACGTCTCAGCAACCTAAGCCTAACCCTGCTCCCTCCCACCAGTGTCTCTTAAACAGAAGAGAGGGGTCCCTGGGCACCAGACTCCTGGGCTCAGATCCCTTTACCTGCAAATGGGACCAAAAAAAACCCCAAAAACCCTGCCCCGCAGCCCAAAACTCAGCCAGATCTGCTTTATTTAGAAATGCAAAGTTTTAGGACTTGTATCGCAGGGTCCCAAACCTCTGGCAACCTTGTGTCTTCCCCTCTTCGTGGAGATTGGACCCACCGAGCAGAGCATGTGGGCCCACCTGCGTTTTGTTTACAAAGGCCCATGAAGGATCGGCCTGGCGTCCTGGCACATGGGGCAGTGCTGGGACAGGCAGACTTTCCAGGCCCCAGAGAGCAGGGAAGGGGCTCAGCACCTGCTGCCGGCTCAGGACACTGACGGTGGCTAATGGGAAGGCCGGCTTTTCCGGGTCCCCACGTCTCCTACAACTCACACCTGGAGGGAACTCCCAGGACATGCTGGAACCAAGCATGCACCTCCAGAGGAGCTTCCCTCACACACCAGACCCTGGGAGTCGCCCGAGACCCCGTGCCCCTTCCTGCTGACCCTCTGGTGCTGCCCAGGGTGTGTGTGTGGAGGGGGAGGCGGGTAATGTGTGTGTGGGTGGGGAGGTGTATGCGTGCCCGATTTTCTGCTTCAAAGAGAGCCCAGGCGCGCAGACAGACTTCCTACACGAGGGGCCAGGAGCAGCCGCCACGGTGCTGTGCCCAGGCTTGAGCTGTTTTTCTGACCTCTCAGAGCCCAGCTTCGCGAAGGCCTGATTCAGGAGTGACCCCCCGCCCCCTCAAGGGGAAGAGCTCCTCCTCCACCGTGAGCCTCCAAGACTAGCTGCAGGCCGCCCCAGCCTCTGGTTCCTCAGCGGTCACTCGTCCCGCTCCTGTCCTGGCCCTGACCCTGCTTCAGCCTCACAACTCCACGGCCCTCATCCCCGTCCTCTCCTCCAGCCCCCTGCCCCCGCCTGCACCCCTCGACTCCAACTCTCCCCGCCAGCTCAGACGGGACCCCGGGGCAGGATCTGGGTGTGAATCCGACTGCATCACCCACCAGTGGTGAGACCAGAGACAACCCCCCACCACACACACCAAGGTGAGGCTCAGAGCACAGCTGCTCCAACCAGCAACCAGAGGACAGCAGGCGTGGCCGCCCCACCCGGGAGTGCTCCCAGGGGTGATCCTGGGGGTTGCTTCCTGGATCCTGACCGCCAGGTCCCCTGGGGTGGGGGAGGCTAACCCTCCAGGGAGTGCCCCTCCCCCCCGCCACGAGCCGTGCCAGCAGCATGGCACACAGGCACACACAAGCACACGCACACGCACACACATGTACCAGCCATCACCCGGCAACCACGCACTCACCGTGCAGACGTGTTTCTCAATAGCATAGGCGCGATGATGGAGGCCGATCCCTGGACAGACAGACAGGAAACGTTTAAACCCCTCGTCTCTTCGTAACCCCAAAACCATCCTCTGGAAAATAAGACCCATGGCACCCCGTCAGTGTGGTGTGTTCGTCCATGGGCAGGGAGTCAAGTCCAGATGCACAGCCTGACCTGGAGAAACTCGGCTGGCTCCTATGTGAAAACTTGGTTGTGATCGCAGGTAGTGATAGTGTGGAAATTTTTAAAGAAACCACAAATTTCACCTCATCTGATGAGGCCACTGATGCTCTTTTCAGGAACCTGGATGGTTCAATGACGGGAAAACAGGGCGGCCCCACAGGAACCAGGCAGAAATAATGCTTTATGTGTCAGGGCCCGTTTTGGGGTAACTATCCTCAAACCAACTCTGCTCTCAAGAGCTCCTACTCACTCCAGGTCTTAGAACCACGCTACTCTGGCCCTCTGCTGGGGAAGGGGGCTATGGAGGCTGCAGAGGGAGGAGCAGAGGGACAGCTCTTTTGACAGCAATGCAGCCTGGGGTTATGACATCTCCACGACCAGGTTCAAATGCATTAGAAGTGGAAACGGATACTTCTAAACAGCCTGAGTCCCCAGATGCGGCAACGAGAGCCACCCTGGATGTGGGCCGTGCCTGTGGACCTCCCAGCGGTACCTGTAATACTCGTGCTTGTCCTGAGAGTACAGCGGTGGCTCGATGCAGGGCCGGCTGTCAATCTTCTCCTCCCAGGCCCCCTCCTTCCAGCCTTCCGTGTAGCCTTGCAGGATGTAGACCTGGTCGATGAAGGGCCCGCCAGACTCTGAAGGAGATGGGACAGACGAGAATGGGGACCAGAGCCCAGGTTATGGGGACTCAGAGAATCACCCCGTACGGAACAACACTGTCTTCCCAAACGGGACTGGAGAGAGCTTGTAACAAGAGAAGGATGGAACAAGGACCTCGGCACATGGGGGTCCGACAAGGCAGGAGGGCTGCCAGGGTGGGGACATCCAGCCCGGAAGCTCCTCTGGGCCCCACGCTGCCCTGACCTCTGACAGCACCTGGGCAGGCCCTGGGCCCTCTTCTCTCTCTGGCCATACCCCCCTTCCCTGGGGACAGGGCTGGTCCTCTGCCCTCTCTTCTCTTGGGCTCTTCCTCCTCTGGCTCCCTCCCCGTGGTGCCTGGAGCCCAGGGCACACGCCTTCCCCAGACCCCTGACCAGCTGTCTCCTCCAGGGCTCTCTCTTGACCCCTGTGAGGCCATTCAAACTGCAGCTCCCCCAAAAAGATGCCTTCCCAGGCCACGACCACCACCCAGACCCCACACCCTGTCCAGCGTTCTCGTCCTGTGGCTCTGGTGCCTGCTCCAGAGCTGCGTGTCCCCACCACTGACTTAAGCTTGGCCCCCACTCTCCAACGGGGGTGCCCAGGAGAGCAGGAGTCAGTGTCCCTCTCACCCACCGCTCCCTTCGCACCTAGAGCCTCCTGGCCACCACCCGGTACTCAGTGAAGAGGTGTTCACAGGCGGAACAACAGCGCCTGGGAATAAGAGCACCACAGTGAGTGAAACCCAGGGCCATCCACATTCATTCGGCTTGGGCGCTAACACCCAAAGCTCAGGGGCTCCTACTACAAGGCAGAGGTGCTGACGTCGGAACTGAGACGCTGATACACCCACGGCATAGGCCTGAGGGTCTTCTGGGGTGGCCCACGCCTGTCCCCTCTGCAGCACCCACGGCACAGGCCTGAGGGTCTTCTGGGGTGGCCCACGCCTGTCCCCTCTGCAGGCAGAAACCTGAGCGGGCTGTCACCCATGGGCTCAGTGCTCACCCTGCTGCCCAGCGCAAGGGATGAGGCTGGCAGAGCAGCAGGAACCATATCTGTCTGCCATCGCAGCTCAGCTTGTGGTCGAGGCCGCACCCCACCAGCAATCAGGGGCCAGTTCCCTGGGGGCCAAGCCCCGTGCAGAGCAAGACCGAGCCTGCCCCCCTGGGAGGAGCTGGGTCAGACTGGACACCCCATCCCCTCCCGGGTAGGGAGGCCGACTTCCAGCCTTGGGTCCGCCTTCCCAGCAGCAGCCACTTCAAGGCTCCAGGCCTGCGGCACCCACGGTGCTAACCTTGAAGGGGAAAACGTCTTCAGGCGACAGGGCCTACAGCGCGGTGAGAAAAGAACCTGGTGAGGACATGCGCGCCTGTCCTTGGCGGGACCAGCAACTCCAGGGCCCCAGGCCCTCACAAGGCAGAAGTCCCACAACCACCGCTCAGGAGGCGTGACCTGCTCTTCCAGGCGGCTCCAGGGACGTGGGGCAGAGGTGACCCTATTTAAGCCCATGTCTCCTAAACAACGGAGCAGTGTGCTCCAACACCTTTATTCTAAGAAATCATCAGCTCTTCTCTCTTGAAAACATTAAAACAGGAACCCTGAGCAGGACCGAACAAAGCAGGACATGGCGTTACATGTCTCTGCCAGCACACGGCCAGCACCACTCATGCACCGAGCTTTCCTTCAAGTGAGAGTGGCCTGGCCTGCTCAGAAAGGGAGGCCTGCGGTCCAGCTGGGACGAGGCTGGCCTCCGGGCAGGGGCCTCCCCATCACAGCTCCACTTCACCAAGGCGGCCTGGGTTTTCAGAGGCGAGGGGACACATAGCTCAGATGCTTCAGATCTATTTCCCTAAAACACTATGAAAACACCAAGATAACTGGTAGTGGGGAAAACAGAAGCAGGAAGCAGGGCCCCTACACAAAGGCCTGAGGGGAGACGGCCCCACTGGCCAAGGTCTCTGGTCTGGCCAGACGTTCACACCAGAACCAATGACCGCCTGGCCCCAGTTAAAGGACCACCACCCACCTCACCTGCGATGAACTGCTCGTACTCAATGACGGGGATGTTTCTGTTGAGACTCGGAAGGTCAAAGAAGTCGGACCAGGGAATCCGGACCTGGTGAATGTCAGGGCTCTGCCAGTGGTAGAGGCGGCCCCAGGGGGGCAGCACCAGCACCCACTCCTCCGTCTTCAGCAGAGTCTTCAGGAGGGAGGCAATGCGGATGTAGACATCTCTGCGGAGGTTGAAGCCCTCGGGGGGATTGACATCATACAGAAGGTACCTGGCAGGGTGGGCAGGACAACAGCGCCTCAGGGCCAGGGCTGTGCAAACGCAAGAGCCCACATTCGCAGCCTGGCCCCGACACCAGGCACCATCAGTAGTTTCTGGGCTGTAAAGTGGAGGCAGCAGCCCACCCATTTCTATGAGACCAGTTATTTAAAGAGCCCTCGGGTAGGTACAGAAAGCATCTCAGCATCTGTTAAACCATCAGCAATAACTCACAGCTAAAACCAGAAGGATCTCAATGGCTAGAATCTCAGCCCTCGTCCCATAGCGGTTCTCAATCTTCTCAGTCTACGGACCCCTGCACGTTTTCAACAATTATTGAGGACTCCAAAAGGCTGCTATTTATGTGGGTTAAATCTATCAATAATTCCTATATTAGGGGAAAAAGCAAGAACTTATTTATGAATTTCCAGTATATTCAAGACAAAAATCATGAGTGAGAAGAGTGTCAGCGTTTTTAATTTCTGCAAGTCTCTCTTCAGTCAGGTAACACCTGTATTCTCCTGTCTGCTTCTCCATTCCCTGTGTTATGATACCACAGGCCAGGTGGTCTCTGGAAACCCCCACAGTAAACTCATCAGTTCAGTTCAGTCGCTCAGTCGTGTCCAACTCTTTGTGACCTCATGAATCACAGCACACCAGGCCTCCCTGTCTATCACCAACCCCTGGAGTTTACCCAAACTCATGTCCATTGAGTCAGTGATGCCATCCAGCCATCTCATCCTCTGTCATCCCCTTTTCCTCCTGCCCCCAATCCCTCCTAGCATCAGAGTCTTTTCCAACGAGTCAACTCTTCGCATGAGGTGGCCAAAGTACTGGAGTTTCAGCTTTAGCATCATTCCTTCCAGTGAACACCCAGGACTGATCTCCTTTAGGATGGACTGGTTGGATCTCCTTGCAGTCCAAGGGACTCTCAAGAGTCTTCTCCAACACCACAGTTCAAAAGCATCAATTCTTGAATGTGTGCAAAAGGCAGACAGCATCCCAGTGTTTCTAGGAAAATGACCTGGCACCTTGGGGGTCCCTGAGCACCCACCGAGAACTGCTGCCTTGTCCACGAGACTCCCCTACACAAGGCGCAGGGAGGGGACTCCTGCCTCTGCTGTGGTCTCACCCTCCCTTCTCTGCACCTCCGTTTGCGAAAGAGACCACGCTGGAATGCCTGGCCTGGGCCTCCAATTCCCCCAAACTGCCAGTCTACCGTCTGTACACCCTGCACCGAGCAGTCTGTTTTGGGTGAAGCCCTTCCTCAGTAACAGCTGTAGGGCACTGACGCTTCTCACTCCTGAGACTTATCTACGCAACAACCAGCATCCGTATAGGGCGGAAATTCTCCTGCAGATAAACAAGGCTGGGCTTTCTTAAGAGCCACTCCATTCGAACATCTGATTCTGGGGCTCCTCGAACGCCAGGTAACACTCCGTCTCAAGTAACTGGGTCCCCCGCCGTGCCCCCTAACGTGGACCCAAGCCTGTCCTTCCAATGGGCTCCGGGAGGCCGCGGTCGCTAGGCTACCCTGGCTCGCGCCCCCAGGCCAGGGCGCCAAGGGTGTAGGACAGACCGAGGCCCCGCCGCTCCGCACCCCCTCTCCGAGCCCCGCCTCCCGGCCCTACCGATGGCGCGGACGCGCGTTTACCGTCTGCGGGACGCCGCCCCCGACAGGATGTCAGCTGCCGACTGGCCAGGCCAGAACTCTTCGCCGGAGGCCGAGGCCGACGGCCAGGATGCCGCCCAGAGGAGCAGAAAGACGACGGCAAGCGCCGCCATGGCCCCGGGCGGCCACGCACTTCCTGTAGCCGCGCCCCACCCCGGAAGCGCAGCGCGCCCTCCCGGCGAGCGTCTCCCGTAGCCACGGCAACGCCACGGGGCCCACCTAGCGCATGCGTCGTGCGTGATCCCGAGTCCTGAGCCGCGGGGGCTGGAGCGGGGCCAGGAGGCAGGACTAATAGGCGGGAGGGCGGGGCCGCGCTGAGGTCCTCCCGGCAGTTCCTGCGGGGCGGAGACTGGGGCGAGGTCGGAGGCGGGGCCGTGAAGGGGGCGGGGGCTCGCAGGCCGACTTGGCTCTGCTGCCTCCAGGGCCCCCGGGCGCGAAACCCGTCCCCGTGCCTTCTGCGTGAGGGCTAGCCATAGGCAAGCCCCAGGCCTGTACGGCTGTCCAGGTGGGGTACCTGACCCACAAATCCGCCAGGCTCTCTGCGGGCCTTGAATTCGCGTTGCTGGGCAGTTTCCCAGATGACAGGTTTTCTCCCAAGATGGGAGGTGCGGCAGGAGGCGGGTGGGGCCGGGGGTGCCAGATGCTGGGCTGGGTGCGATCTCACTGGAGAACGACAGTTCGAGGGAGCAGAGCGGCCAGGGGGCCTCGGACATTTGGAATATGGTGTGGGATGGTGTGTATGGTGCTCTGGTGTCTCCTCAGGAACCTTCATTCCAGACCAAGAGGTCCTGCTGTTCTGCCCTCTGCTGAGCCCGCTTCCTTCACCAGCACCAAGGCCCCTGCCTCAGGAGTACCCACTGTCCTCTTCCCGCACTGGGCACTGTCTGTATTAGAGGTACTGTGCTCCCACTGCAGCCACCCTGCCTGCCAGGACTTCTCTGTGCTGGGGGCACTGGTGGGATCTCTGCAGACCGGAGCCGGCTTCCACACCTGCTCCCTTGCTGCAGACCTGGCCCCAAGGCCCTTAAGGCCCCCTGGCCTGGGAAAGACCACCACACCGCGGGGTCTCTGGGATGTCCACAAGTTTCCAGTGTGAAACCCCCTAGCCCCTGGACCCAGGGACCCAACTCTCCAGGGACCCAACTCTCCAGGGACCCAAACGAACGCTTCATTCCCACCTTGGACAAAGCACCTTCTGGCTGAAGACACTCACTTCCAGACTTGCAGGTTCTCTGTGTTAGTTGGCCTGCATGCAACCCCCCTGGAAAGGGAGGGCCTTTCCCTCATCCCTGGGTGCACAGAGCCCTGCAGGGTGGGGTTTCCTGCTTGGCCGTCCCGGCCAGGAGCCCTCAGCACTGCAGCCATGTTGAGTCACACGTGGCCAAGAACAGCTGGCCCCTCTCTTCCACTGCTGCCCAGGAGTGCACTGCCCACACTGCTGGCCATTTAGGTCACCTTGGGAGAGCAGCAGGTATTTTTATGGGAAATATTATTTGCTCTTTTGAAAAGATTTGAATGTAAATGGACAAAGGGTATGCTTTTTCTGTTGCTCTGGACTCAAACGAAGCCAAAGCAGGTTTTAGAAAGATCCACAAAACACCCCGCAACCAAGATCAAGCCTCCCCAGCAAGGGCCACAAGACCAAGGCAGGCCTCACCCTCCCGCTGCGGCTTGGCAGCCAGCTTGCCAGGTGGGGCAGAGCCACAGCAGCCCGATGGCACCTGCAGGAAAGAACCCTGATCTCCACTGCAGGGCTGGGCCCTGCTCCAGACCCCAGGGCCATCCTGGTGACTGCCCCACGTTCATTCCCTGGGGTCTAGGTGTAGCCCCTCTCAGCCCCTCCCCCACTGTTCCTTCTGGGAACACCGCCAGATGAAAGAGGTCTTGGGACAGGAGAGCCCTGCTGGGTGCCAGAAGCTTGAGGCTCTTGGTGCTGGGCACCCACCACTGCCCCGTTCTTTAACGGAGGGAAAGTTTCCTCCTCCCAGTCAGTCCTCCCCTCCCCTCCCTTCCCCTCCCCTCTCCTCCTTCTGTCCTTCTCTCTCCCCTCACCTGCATCTCCTGGTTGATCCCTGGATGGTGGTCTTTACCAGGAATGACCCAGGAGAGGTTTTAATGAGCCTTTAAGAGAGGGAAAAAAAATCTTTACACAAACAGCTGAAGGGAGCTTTCTTCTTTCCCTGCATGTGATCCTCTTTACTGTGGTTGAGGGTTACTAACTGGTGCCAAGTTTCTGAGGCCCTCATCTCTGAGAAAGCGCTCCTTCTCACTTCATCCCCAGCTGCATTCGCCCCAGCATCCTGGCCACGAGAGGGCAAGAGAGCCCTTCCCCAAGGCCAGCAGAGGAGGGCGTGAAGGCAGATGGAGGAAGTGCCTAAATTGAGGCTGGCTGAGCCTCCCAACCCAAAGGAAGGAGCAGGGTTTCGAGCTGGGAAACCAAGTCTTCCCTGCCTGGCAAACCCCAAGAGCTACCCCACAGCCCGGCCCAGCTCCCCACAAACAGGAACCGAGGATCCAGGAGGGAGAAGAAGGGAGGCCTTTGGCCTGGATCCAGGCAGGGGTGTCCTGTGAGCCTCAGGGACACCTGTTCAAGCCAGCAGTTCGATCTCCTCTCCCCTGGCCTCAAAAGGGTCATTCCTGGGTGCCCTGGGTCCCAATTCTGTGGGTGGGAGGAGACACACGAGCAACTCTGACCCGGGAGTCTCTGAGAGACAGATTCTTCAGGAAGCTGGATTCCAGGGCGTGGCCTCCCAGAGTTGGGGGGTGGTGTCCTGACTAGACCCCGGAGCGGGTGTGTGGGGCGTGGGGTCCTCTTAAGAGAAGAGAGTAGACAGTGCTTTGAGGGGGACCCCCCTCCAGCTTTGTCCTGTCGTGTCCACAGCTTGGACACTTCACAAACAGCCCTCAGATCACTGGGAGGTAGCCCAGGGTTGGGAGCAGATGGGGAGAGGGGAGGAGCAGTCTCTGGGCTGCCTAGTCTGCACTGGGTGCAGAGGGTCAGTGGGAGCAAGGCAGGGTGGGGTGCCGGGGGCAGGCCGGGCAGCCAACGCTGAGAACTCGCCAAGGTCCAGTAAAGTGAAGGCAGACCATGAGTCAGGGGGCCTCCACCCTCCGAGGGAGGACCTGGACCTTTAGGCCCAGCCCCTGAGAGCCCGGAGGGGTAGAGGGGCCTGGGATCCCAAGGAGCGGCTCTCCTGGGGGCACAGATACCCCAATACTCATTCTTCTCACTGGTGCTTTTCAGGGTGTAGAGTGAATGACCTAGTCCATGTGTTAGGAGCTTTGGGACTTGATGTGGAATCCACCCTCTGCAGTTCTGGCATTTTGTTGCTGGACCAGCACAGGGGAGATGACCGCAGTGGGAGTCACTGTGGGCAGGGAACTTATAGCTTGGGCTGTGTGGCCATTGGCTATGCACCAGGATTTCTAAACTGCAGCACCTGCCCCATGGAACAAGCCAGGCCTCCACGTGACCCAGGCCACCGAGTGGCCAAATTGCAAGGCTGCCCAGGGTTTCCTGGGGGCGTGTGGATTCCTGTGGTTAGTGCATGGGCCCAGCATCCCCTGACAGCCTGCCCACAGAGGGGCTTGCCCTCCAGGGCGGTGGCTCCCAGGACCAGCAGGAGGCCAGCTCAAGGACTCCTGGGGGTCCACAGTGAGAAAGTGACCAGGTGCCATTCCGCAGGTCACTTGGGGCCCCCTCCCCACTGAGGCAGAGGCGGACCTCTCTCCCGGGCCCCAATGGTCCTGCCTGCCCTGCTCAAGCCAAGCCCCTAGCTCTGGCACAGCCTGGGTGGTCCTGTGGGGGTAGAAGGTCCTGGGGAGGTGGCTCGTTCCAGGGTGTGCTCTGTAGGGATGCTGGACCTGGGGGGATGCTGCCACCTTCGATGCCATGCTGGGGAGAGGACCCTGTGAACATCTGTGTCTCCGTGGGAGCCTCCCCTCCAGCCCAGCTGGGAGGTGGGCTGCAGGGACGGGAACTCATGTCTCCCCCCAGCAGAGGACCACCTGGTGGGAGTGGGCAGGGGGTTGTCAGAATTCATCTTAACAGCCTTTCTGGGATCAGAATACCAACAAATGTCAAAAAGTGCGTAATTTGTTTTATCAAACAGACTGCTTATTTATGTTTGGAGGGCTGGGCTATCTCCGGTGATCGTCAGCAGAAGCACAGGCAGTGCCAGGAAGGCTCGGGGCTCCTCCTCAGAAGGAGGCAGACCGGGGGGGGGGGGTGTCTGGATCCACGAGGAGGCCCACTGCGAGCTCGGAATGATGCTCACCGTGACCCTGTCCTGTCTGGGCCTAACCAGGACTGCAGATTCTTCCAGCTGAATTCCAGAAACTGATGGTGGACTTTGAGGGGCGGGTTTTGGACCAGCCTGTGAGAACCCAGACAGGGGGCCGAGGGGCCTTTATCCCTATTCCCCCCAACGTAATCACTGCAGTTGGGGCACAGTCTCCCCCAGACTCTCGGGTGACCCCCGCTCTCTCTGCCTTTTCTCTGCTCCCCCTGACGCATCTGGTGTTTGGCAATCTCCAGTGCCCCCTGCAGCTCCCTATCAATCTCCCTTCTCCAGCAGGTCACTCAGCCTCACCTCTGCAGGTGATGGAGGTCCAGGCTCACCTTAGGTTCTGAGCTTGAGCAAGAAATGGAAGCAACTGGAGGCAGAGAAGCTGCGGGAAGTGGTGAGGAGGGAGCGTGCACCCCAGGGGCTGTGTGCTGCTGGGGTTTATTATTCTCTTTTTCAGATGCACAGACAATTGTCATTTCATCATTCACTGAAAAAGGTATCTTTCCTCACTAATGTGAAATGCTACCTTCATCTTGAACTAACTTTCTACAAACATGGTTCAGCCTCTGGTCTTTCAATGCTGACCTATCTACATGTCAATTTCTGCACAACAACAGGTGCGTGGATTATGATGGCTTTACAGCAAGTTCCTTCTTGTGTTCTTTTAAAAATATGTGTCAGTGGAATGGATACATGTGTATGTATGACTGGGTCCCTTTGCCATTCAGCTGAAACTGTCACAATATTGTTCATTAATCGGCTATACACCAATACAAAATAAAAATGTTTAAAATTAAAAGAAAATACGTCTCAGTGGAGTTGGCACATTTTCTCTTCCACTTGAAGATTAGAAGCTGCTGCTTCAAACCAGCCCTGCTGGTGGTTTTATGAGGGTTGTGCTGCGTGTAGGCACAGTTTAGAAAGCTGACATTGGCATGATGAGAAGCCCTGTTCAGGAAGGGGTCTGTCTGGAGACTTGTTTAGAACTTTAGTGATATTTCAAGTTTTCTTTTAAGAAAAAAATCAATCAACAGGGTTGGATTTGGAACTGCTCATTTCTTGGTTTATTTGTGGGTTTTGTTGCTATCACCAGTGGGACCCTTTTCCTCATGGAAATGTTATAATTATATACTGCTATTTCAATAAATGCTATTATTTTTGTATATTGACCTTAAAGTTGGCCACTTCTAATTCTACCGGTTTGTCAGTTGATTGTTTTGGATTTTCTAGACGAATAGTCGTATCACTATTAAATGATTGCATTTTAATCTCTGCCTTTCTAGTCTTTATACTTCGTGTATGTATTCTTGGTAGCTCAGCTGGTGAAGAATTCGCCTGCAGAAGGATTGCAGCATGAAATCAAGTGTCTTTCTTTCATTTCTGACCATAATGTGAATGGCTCTAATGCAGTCGTGTCCAACTCTGTGACTCTGTGGACTGTAGTCTGTCAGGCTCCTCCGCCCATGGAATTCTCCAGGCAGGAATACAGCAGTGGGTAGCCATTTCCTTCTCCAGGGGATCTTCCCGACACAGGGATCGAACCTGGGTCTCTAGCATTGCAGGCAAATTCTTTACTGTCTGAGTTGTCTACAGCCAAAAGGTCAAATCCAGCCCAGTGGATCGATTCTCTTTGTAAATAAAGTTTTATTGGTACATAGCCACTCACACTGTTTTGCATATGGTCTAAATGCTTTGTGCTGTAACAATTATGTCAGATACTTGGGACAGTGACCATCAGTTCAGTTCAGTTCAGTCGCTCAGTTGTGTCCGACTCTTTGCGATCCCATGGACAGTAGCACGCCAGGCTTGCCTGTCCATCACCAACTCCTGGAACTTGCTCAGACTCGTGTCCATCAAGTCAGTGATGCCATCCAATCATCTCATCCTCTGTTTCCCCTTTGTCTCATGCCTTCAATCTTTCCCAGCATCAGGGTCTTTTCCAGAGTCAGTTCTTCGCATCAGTAGCCAAAGTATTAGAGCGTCAGCTTCAGCATCAGTTCTTCCAGTGAATATTCGGGACTGATTTCCTTTAGGATTGACTGGTTGGATATCCTTGCTGTCCAAGGGACGTTCAAGAATCTTCTCCAACCCCACAGTTCAAAAGCATCCATTCTTTGGCACTCAGATTTCTTTATGGTCCAACTCTCACATCCATACGTGACTACTGGAAAAACCATTGCCTTGACTAGATGGACTTTTGACCACAAAGTGATGTCTCTGCTTTTTAATACACTGTCTAGGTTGGCCATAGCTTTTCTTCCAAGGAGCAAGTGTCTCAATTTCATGGCTGCAGTCACCATCTGCAGTGATTTCAGGGTCCATATGGCTCCCCAAATCTAAACTGTTTGCTATCTGACCCTTTATAGAAGTTTTATGACCCCTGTTCTAATGTATTTGGAGAAGGCAATGGCACCCCACTCCAGTACTCTTGCCTGGGAAATCCCATGGACAGAGGAGCCTGGTAGGCTGCAGTCCATGGGGTTGCTAAGAGTCGGACACAACTGAGTGACTTCACTTTCACTTTTTACTTTCATGCGTTGGAGAAGGAAATGGCAACCCACTCCAGTGTTCTTGCTTGAAGAATCCCAGGGACGGAGGAGCCTGGTGGGCTGCTATCTATGGGGTTGCATAGAGTCGGACACGACTGAAGCAACTTAGCAGCAGCAGCAGCAGCAGCAGTTCTAATGTATTAAGTACAATATTTGTTAGAGGTTGAGGAATTTTCCTACCATACTTGGCTTCCTAAAAATTCTGCAGTTGTATGTGCTTGGAATTCAATAATGAATATTAACTTGTACCAAATGCTTGGGGGGGGGGGCTGACTATCTTTTGAAATGATTGAGGATTTTCTTCTTTTTAATCTCTTAATGCAGCAAATTGAACTAACACATTTTATAATGTTGACTCATCCTGGCATTCTTGAGATAAGCTTTACTTGCTCCTGGTGTATTGGATTCTGTCTGTCATCGCTTTTACTTAGAGTAATGATGCCCCTTCATCAATCATATGTCCCTATTGATGTGTTGTGTGTGTGTGTGTGTGTGTGTGTGTGTAAAAGCCCACCACTGGTTTTTCAGGATTTTTACTGGCTGTATAGAGTGAAGAGTGATGCTCTTGTCTTTTCTTGTGCCTGGGAAGGATATCAGCTCTTCACAACAATTCATCTGTTTGGAGTTCTTACTTGGCAACAGGCACATTTCTACATATTTTGCATGAGTTAAATCTTTAAACTTCACATCAACCCTGTGAATTAGGCTCTATTTTTATTTTATGTCCATTTGACATTTGGGGAAACTGAGGCACAGGCCATTTCAGTGGCCTGTCCAAGATCACTCTGCTGGCAGGAGGTGGAGATGGAACTAGGACTCAGGAGCTGGTCTCCGGGCTTGCATTCCTAAGCACAGGCCACTCTGTCCCTCCCTTGCAGGGAGATTACCCCTTAAAGGTTGTGAAAACATACATAACACCGCCTGTGCCCCCATCCCTGGCACCACTGGAATGACCAGATTTCCTATTTCTACTTGAGCCAATTTTGTGCTTTATATTTTTCAAGAAAACCATTTAATCTACCTTTTAAAATTTATCCCTACAAGCTGGAACATGATAGTTTCAAAATTTTTAAAACTCCCATTCTTTTTTCTCCTCTCGCCTTTTGTTCTGGGGACAGAGCATGTGTTCTGGGTGTGCACCTCCATCACCCCCAGGGTCTGTTGAGTAAGAGTGGGACAGTGGCTGGTTGTGAACTGCGGCCAGCAGGCTCTGTGGGGGCTTTCACATTAATGTCTGTCCCGCCCAGCAGAACATGAAAGGAAAGTTGCTATAAATACTGAGTTGCTTGGTTTTTAACATTTATCCAAGTTACCTTTACTACAGGGATTAGCTCATAACTTGTTTTTCATATTCCAATAGAGAATGTGTCTAAAGACACGGAGGAAAAAAGTTGTCAACAGGATGTGACTGAACATTTTACAAAGATGATACAGATGTGTTTTTAAGAGTAACCTGCCAAAACATACTTGAAAAGTTCCTCCTCTGAATTTTGTTAATTGATGGACATGTGCTGAGAATGGTTCTTCAGAAGCATATAATAGGTTATGTCTACCAAAACCAGCTCAGAATTGGGGCAGCATCTGGTTAGGTGAGTGAGGTTAACATCCTGCAAAGCTGTCATACAGACGAGGTCTCAGAGGATGAACAAGATGGTGACGTGGGCTAGCAGTTAGCTGTGGTCAGTGTCTGGGGTGAGGCAGGTCTGCAGACCACATGATCCGAGTTGTTTCCTTTGGGGAAGATAATGCGCTTCCGGCAGGAGCAGAGTCGGAGCTGGAGAACGCAGACAGGGCTCTTATCACAGCCCTTGTCTGTGGGAACCTTCTGGACCAGGGAGTCTCATCCGGGCCAGTATCTCCAAAGGGGTTTAGAACCAGAGCTCCGAATAGCCCCTGGGACACGGGTGCCAGGCAACTTCACAGTCAGATGGAATGTGTGTCAAATATCGAATATTGAAATGCAGTGATTAAAGCCAGGACTTGCTCAAGGCTGGTCAAATGCCTCGGGGGGCTGGGGCTCACAGGCGTGGCTCTTTAAGCCTCCCTGTGTTGATGAGGCCTCTTGGCTGCAGAGACAGAACTGGACTTCCAGGGACTCGAGCTAAGAGAATGTACTACTTGATCAAACTTCAAAGCTTTTGCACAGCAAAGGAAACCATCAACAAAACAAAAAGATAACCCCAGAATGGAAGTAAACATTTGCAAGCCGTGTGACTGACAAGGGTTGATTTCCAAAATATACAAACAGCTCATATAACTCAATATCAGTTAGAGGATCTAACTAGACTTTTCTCCAAAGAAGACATACTAACAGCCAACAGGCACATGAAAAGATGCTCAAAATTGCTAATCATCAGAGAAATGCAAACCAAAACCGCAGTGAGGTATCACCTCACACACGTCAAAATGGCCATCATTAAAAAGTCTACAAATAACAAATGCTGGAGAGGGAGAAAAGGGAGCTCTCCTATCCTATTGGTAGGAATGTAAATTGGTGCAGCCACTATGGAGAACAGTGTAGAGGTTCCTTAAAAAACTAAAAATAGAATTACCATCTGATTCACCAGTGCCACTCCTGGGCATATATTCAGACAGAACTCTAAAAACTCATAAAGATAACGCGTACCTGTGTGTTCACTATTCATGCTAGCCAAGACATGGGATCAATCTAAATGTCCATGAACAGATGAATGGACAAAGATGGGATATATACATATGATGGAATATTACTCAGAAAGAATGAAATAATGGCATTTGTGGCAACATGGATGGACATAGAGATTATCATACTTAAGCGAAGTAAGTCAGACAGAAAAAGAGAAATACAAACAATAAATGAATCTATATAAAACAGACTCAGAGACATAGGAAACAAATTTATGATTTCCTAAGAGTAGGGGAACCAGCTTCCCTAGTGGCTCGGTGGTAAAGAATCTGCCTGCAATGCAGGAGACTTGGAATCAATCCCTGGGTCAGGAAGTTCCCCTGGAGAAGGGAATGGCTATCCACTCCAGTATTCTTGCCTGGTGAATCCCATGTACAGAGGAGCCTGGCAGGCTACAGTCCATGGGGTTGCAAAGATTCAGGCACAACTGAGCGACTAACACTAAAGGGTCAGGGAGGGATAAATTAGGAGTTTGGGATTAACAGATCCATACCACTATATATAACAACAAAGATTTACTATATAACACGGGGAAAGAAATTTGATATCATGTAATAACTTAATGGAAAATGATCTGATTGCTTTGCTATATACCTGAAACTGGGCTTCCCAAGATAGTGCTAGTGGGTAAGGAACTTGCCTGTCAATACAGGAGACTTAAGAGACTTGGGTTCTATCCCCAGGTTGGGAAGATCCCCTGGACAAGGGCATGGCAACCCACTCCAGCATTCTTGCCTGGAGAATCCCATGGACAGAGGAGCCTGGTGGACTCTGATCCATGGGGTCGCAAAGCATCAGACAAGACTGAAGCGACTTAGCATGCATGCATGCACGCCTGAAACTAACACAAGATCGTAAATCAACTGTACTTCAATTAAAAAAAAAAATAGCAGAATGTGCTGGGGTGTAGAGCAAACAGCCAGAGTAGGGGAGGGGAATGCAGGCTGGGGGTCCCTGTGATATCCCCAGCCCTCAGTTTCTCTTTCTCGCCCACCTCTCCCCACTTCTCCTTCCATCCCATCTCTCTGTGTGTTTCTGTCTCTCTCGCACCACTTCCTGGAGGAGATAGACACATTAGAAGCTAGCAGAACACACTTCTGCCAACACCCTAGAAGGAGAGGGTGGGCACTGAGTGGAGAGGCTCCGTGGACTCCCTGGGGGCCAGACGTACAGGAAGCAGAGATGCTTGAACTTGGTGGCCTTTCGAAGTCACTTGGCTTTACAGATACAGAAAAGATAAAGTAAGCACCGGACTCCTAAACCTAAGATGTTTTTGGAGACAGAAGTCTGGGCTAGGACTCCTGGCAAGTATGGGTCCAGCATTTATACCATGCCCTCACCACCCCACTGGGGCTTCCTGGGACCCCCAAAGCCCCCAGGAATGATGAGGGTTGAGGCGCTAGGAGAATTTCCCAGAGCTGGCTGGTCCATGCAAACCCTGGAGGCATTTGAGAATGATTCCATCAGAGACCACAGGGATGGAATTTCCATCCTCTGCAAACCACAACTTTCTGTCTCAATCTCACAAAACTGGGAAAGCCTGGATCATGAGAACTTGAAAGCCAGCAGAAACTGTGCCTGCAGCAAAGGGTAGTCAGCACCCTGGGAAGCGTCTCTGCTCGGAGTCACCCCAGGCATCTAGCCCACCCGTGTGCCTATAGAACAGACTCCCGAAGCCCCGGCCTTCCATCAGCCCCTCCTGCAGGGCCCTCTCTGTCTGTCCTCCCTGTCTGTCCGGGGCCTTGCTTCCCCCAGGGAGGCCTGCCACACACACAGCCCCCATCTTCCCAATGCATCCCCTGCGCCTGGGGAATCTGAGGACAGCTGGTGAGGACCCCAGCGCTGTCCTGGGGCTGCCCACACCCTGCCTGTCCCAGATGCCCTGATGCACCCTCCTTGGTCCCTGCCCTCTGCCACTTCCTCCCTTGTCTCCTGGTCCTTCCTCCTGGTTCATCCCTCAGCTCTGGAATGCCTTTCAGTGCCTCTCACTCAAACCAAGGCAAACACAACAGGATTCTACCCTGGAGCTCCCCCCATCCTCCTTGCTCACTGCACCCCCATGTGTCAAATGTGGTCAACCCCAAGACTTCACCCCCCCACCCCTCGAGTTCCTCTTCCATCTAATTTGGGGATGTGTTCTTCATCACCTCAAGTCCATCTCCTTCTCTGGGGCCTCCTCTTGTGTCTTACACCAGGACCTCAGTAGATTTTGTTGCCCAGATGAGGGAGGAAACAGCCGGGCCCACGGTGATCTATGGGGTCTGCCTCCTGGGGTCTCTCCTGCTCTGTCCTTCAGTCTTCATGGCAACTCGGGGGGAGGGGTCCTCCCAAGTCCCTGGGACCTGAACGAGATCAGCCCTGCCGTGGGCTGCCCCACACTGCCCACTCTTCCTGGGTCCCACACCCAGCCTCTCAGACAGACAAATGCAGGAGTGCACTCTGGCGGACAAATCAAAGTGAGCTTTCTTCCGTCCCAGGCGACTCAGCTCCAGGCAAGGGCCAGGCCTGGTCAGGGGACCCAGTTTGGTCCTGATTTGGTCTCTCATGCAGAGAGGCCTTGGTTACCCATGGCTGTCACCCAGAGATTAGACTGAACCAGCAGGTCCCAGTGTGGGGCTGGGGCCCGAATCCTGGGGTGGGTCAGGAAGGCCCAGGTCCCAGTCTGCCTTTGGGCCTCTGGAGACGAGGCTGCCTGAGGTCAGGACAGGCTCCGTATACCCCTCTCTGGGCCCTGCTGATCCCGAGCAGCCTTTAGCTCAGCCAGAACCCACTGGCAAGTCAGTGTCAGCCCAGCACCCAGCGGCTGTGGCCCCTAGGCTGGGACTCTTGTGGGAGAGGCCACGCCAGGCAGTGCTGGCTCCAGGAACCCAGCCGGTACCCTGCACCCCTGTCCTGCCTCATGGACGTAACCAGGGCCCATCCAGGGCGCCGGTGTCACCAAGGAGAAGGGCTGGAAGTGTCTTGTTGCAGAGAGGAATGCAAGACTCTGAGGCGGGGGAGGGACGGGAGTTGGGGATTTAGGTGTGAGCCCTCGTCATCCAGGCAGCCCTTCCTGCTGCTAAGCTGCTGCTGCTAAGTCGCTTCAGTCATGTCCGACTCTGTGCGACCCCAGAGATGGCAGCCCACCAGGCTCCCCGCTCCCTGGGATTCTCCAGGCAAGCACACTGGAGTGGATTGCCATTTCCTTCTCCAATGCATGAAAGTGAAAAGTGAAGGTGAAGTTGCTCAGTCGTGTCCGACTCTTCGTGACCGCATGGACTACAGCCCACCAGGCTCCTCCGTCCATGGGATTTTCCAGGCAAGAGTACTGTAGTGGGGTGCCATCGCCTTCTCCGAGTGCTTCCTGCACTTAGTTTAAATATTCACTTGGAGATGCTGGCGTTCAAAGTTCAGCCTCCGACAGCCAGACGAAGGGGCAGGAGAAGGGGCTGAGCAGCGGTTCTGGATGCTTTTATCTCCCAAATATGCGCAGAGCAGCCACCCTCCCACTCAGAGGAAGTGCCTCAGCCCTCAGCCAGGGAGCTGCCCCCCACCGTGGCCTCGCCCAGTGCTTCGACGTGTCCCCAGGGACGTCCCCAAGTGCTAGCCTCACACCCTGGAGCGTGGACACAAGCAGTCCACTGTCCCGAGAGGAAAGGCTATCTCCCTGATCAGAGCCAGGCGCCAGAGGCGTCCCCGCGGTCCCGAGGCGCGTGGGGAATCCATCAGCGTCCGCCTCAGAGAGCCTGTGGGCCGATGGCTTTTCCTTCTGTTCCTGAGAGCCTGGTGCGGCCCGGATGTACTCGCATCCCAGGGCGGCTGGCTGCTGTGTGCCCGCTGTCCGTGTCTGTCTGAGGAAGGAGGGGCTGGGGTTTCATCTCCCCCACCCCTGGGCCAGACTGCAGCTTGCATCCCTGAGCCCAGCGGCCTCGCGGGACTGAGCGCCTTTCCCTCTGTCTCCTCCAGGCGTGTGGCTCCCTGTGCACGCCTGGAACTGAACCATGTGTGCGTCATCTCCAGGGGCTGCGGGCTTTGCAGGAGCTCTTGGATGACAGACCATCCTGCCCCAGGCTTGCGGGAGCTGGACCAGGGTCAAGGACAGCCGTGCCTCCTGGCCAGGATGGCAGCCGGGGAGGCACGGCTTTGTGTTGTCCCCTGAACCCAGTCCCCACAGGATGACCTGAAGTGGACCAGGTGACACCACACGCGTGTCTGCTCCTGAAGAGGAGCCCAGATCCGGGACCCAACCCAGTAGGGGCCGAGCCTCATGCTGCCCTGCGTGTGGCAGCCTGGAGAAGGTCTCCTGGCACTAAGGGCCATCAGGGCCGCCCCTGGGCTCTGAGAGCAGGGGCGGGGCCACGGTCTGCCAGCCAAGGTCAGCCCCTGCGTGGGGCTCCCTGCAGGGGAAGTGTTACTGCCTCAGATAGCAGACCCATGTCCTCTTGTCCTGTCCCCATGAGTCCACCCTGTGGATATAGCCTCACCAACTCCTGCCCAAGGGGTCCCACCCCTGCCGCTCCCAAACAACCCAGAACAAAATCAGAGGCAGCTCAGTGCTGCCCTCCAGGAACAGAATTGAGTCCAAACTTGGCCCTGCAGCCTTTCTAGCTGTCTGGGCCTCATGCCCTCTGACCCCGTGTGCCAGCCAGACCGCGGATTCCCCTCTGTCCTGGGTTGGCTCCACAGCCCTTTCTCAGGCACAAGAAACACTGCTCTGAGAAAGCATGGATGTGATCACGTTTACACACTTAAAACAGTGCGTGTGTGTGTGTGTGTGTGTGTACATACATATTATGTGCTGTTGTTCAGTTGCTAAGTCATGTCTGACTCTGCAACCCCACTGCTGTACAGCAGGCTTCCCTGTCCTTCGCTATCTCCTGGAGTTTGCTCAAACTCATGTCCATTGAGTCGGTGATGCCGGTGATCCAACCATCTCATCCTCTGCCATCCCCTTCTCCTCCTGCCTTCAATCTTTCCCAGCATCAGGGTCTTTTCCAATGAGCTGGCTGTTTGCATCTAGTGGCCAAAGTATTGGAAGCTTCAGCTTCAGCATCAGTCCTTTCAATGAGTACTCAGGGTTGATTTCTTTTAGGATTGACTGGTTTGATCTCCTTGCTGTCCAAGGGACTCTCAAGAACCTTCTCTAGCACCACAATTCGAAAGCATCAATTCTTTGGCGCTCAGCCTTCTTTATGGTCCAACTCTCACTTCCATCCATGACTACTGGAAAAACCAGAGCTTTGACTATATGGACCTTTGTCAGCAAAGTGATGTCTGTGTTTTTTTAATACACATATTATACTGTGGTTAAAAACTTGGTGTTCCTGTCTTCACTTCTCCAGCTTCCAGGTCAAATCCCAGCCGTCAGCCCTCAGCCTTCCTTTCCAGCACTGCACATGCGGGGTCACCTCGGTCAAGCCTTCTCCTTGGCAGGGGGCTATGGCTCCTCCGCACGCCCCAGTGTCCTTCAGCTGTAGTGGCCCTGCCTGGCCAGCCCTGCAGGACTTATGTTGGGACCTGGCCTTAGGAGTGAAATGGGACAGGGTCCTGGAAGGTCAGGAAGGAGGGTCGGGAGGGGTGGCCTGCTCTGGAGTCAGCCTTCTAGAGACAGAATCCCATGGCAGGCTGCTTGAAGGTTAGAACTTTTTGGTGAACAGTGCCAGGATCTACTGAGGCTGCATTTTATGTATTTATTTAATTCTGTTCAAAATACTTTCTAATTCCTCCCCATTTTAAAGGTACAACCATTTTATTTTATTATTAATTTAAACATTTATTTGTTTGGCTGCCCTGGGCCTTTCCAGCCGCAGCATGCAGCTGGAACATATGGGATCTAGTTCCCTGACCAGCGATCAAACCTGGGCCCCCTGCACTGGGAATGCAGAGTCTTAGCCACTGGACCACCAGGGAAGTCCCCAAGACTGTTTCAAATAAACATTTGGAAAGCACACTGAGTGCATCATTTCCTGATCATTTGCTTTCATTGTTTGTATTTTAAAGATTATTGTTTAGAGATTCTCACCACAAAATATTATGTACTCTTTTAGAAAATCTGAATAAGCAAAACACAGAAAGTCAAAATTGTGTGCAGTTCCACACCCTGGAGATGAAACTGCATTTTGGATGTTTCTCCAGGACAGCTCTCCAGCCTCATTTGCAAGCAAGTCGTGTTTGTTTTCGAACTCACACACTCATGGATGTATGTGTACATGAGTGCATGTGTGTACGTGTGTTTATATGTGTGTGCCTGTGTGTACGTAGTTTGGCTCAGCTTTATGACATGTGTCCCCCCCTCCCCACGTCCAGGTCACAGGTAACACTCTTCCCTGGGGAATGGCCGTGGGAGCCAGAACCAGGCCTGTAGATGGCCAGGTAGCCCCCAGCTGCAGGACATGAGGTCAAGACTAAACTGACCAGAACCTTGAGCCTGGGTCCCAGAGAGGGACCCTGCTGAGTGGGTGTTCACAGTGGGCTTTCACGATAGGGAGGAAGTGGGGAGAGGAGGCTCAGAGCTAAGGGGGTGCGGTCAGGGCAGTGAGCATGAGTGTGCCTCCCCGCCTGCCCCCCTTGGCTTCTGAGTCCAGGCTGCATCCCTGCTGGGGGAGCCCCTTCCTCTCCATCCTCCTTGCCCCGGGCAACCCAGTGCTGCCACCCTCAGGACCCATGGGCCTGCATTCCGAACTGGGCAGATGGTTCTGGACGCTGGAACCCAGCTGCCAGAGCAACTGCCTTTTCTTCCAAAATTTTGTTTTTATTTCAAAACAATTTCAAACATTTTGAAAAGTTGCAAAAATAATGCAAAAAATGCTCATATATTCCTTATCTAGAGACCCATTTTAGTCTTTCTGATTGTCCCCATAACAACTTTTGCGGCAAGGTGAGCCACCCTAGAGTCACATAGTGTGTCCAGCGGCCCTGTCTCCCTATTCTCCCTCCATCAGGAACATCTCCAGTGCCCCATGGGCTTCCATGACCTTGACATTGTTGAAGAGTCACAAGTCCCCACTTTGGGTTTGCTGTGCTGCCTGGACTGAAGCAGACCCAGGCTGACCCCAGGGCAGTGGCTCATCTGGGTATGTCCTGTCCTGTCTGGAGGCCATGGACTATCCCTGTGTCAGGCCTGGGGCACCAGTCCTGGCTGTCTGGTGACTGTGGGTCTGTAGGAGTTGCCCTTGGAAAGGCATGTCCTCTGTATAATTCGTGCGGGTTTGTGGAGACACGCGAGATCAGTCAGTCCATGTTCGCTGCTGGGCGGCATCTTCGCCTGTTCTCACGGCCGGAAGTCTTCCTTGCTGTTGGTGCGACCTGAGCCAGGCAGTGTGTTTCTAACCCCATCGCTGGTTGGCTGGAATTCTAGTATAGGGAAGCACTGTCTCCTCTCCTCATTAGTTAATTAAATCTGTTTATGCTGATAGAGACTCACTTCCTGTGACAGGCTCTCACCTGTCACCGTCTTTGTTTTACTCTGATGCTGGAATGTGCCCTGGTAGGAGTCCCTTTAGACTGGTCTCCCATCTCTCCAATCTGCACCTGGGTCTGCAAGTGTCTCCTTCCCGAGTTCCAACCCTCAGTTTCCCCGGCCCCCTCCTCTGTACTGGACACCCCCTCCACCAGCAAGAACCCAGGTCTTGGCGGCCCCCGCGCATGTACTATTTGCTCAGCTACTCTCCCCAACCCCAGCCTATGTAGGCAGGCTGCTGGCAGTGCCCTGTGAGGCCCCCTCTGCAGCAGGCTGCCTCTGCCCCCGACTCTAACGCACCTGCAGGGGCCTGACCTCCACAGGACTCCCTCCCTTCTCAATAGCAAGGAGATGCCTGGGGACCTGAGGGGGGAGATCCTGGTGGGGGCGAGGGGACGTTAGCTCTACACCAGCCCCAGGGATGAGGGGGCTCAGCTGGTCCCAGGGCAGCCCAGGGTCAGACAGACAGTAGAGGAGGGGAGACACTGGGGGTCGCAGGGGGACATCAGGGGCAGGCAGGCACAGAGCGCATCCTCGCTGCACCCCCATCTCCCTGAGGCCGTGCGGGGTGGGGCACAGATCCAGGCTGGTCTGCAGATCCTGGACTCAGCCTCAGCCAGCGCTAATTGAGATTGTTCTCTTCTAATTGTTCTGGCCGCTCTGAGTAACCACCAGAGATTACCATATTTGTGACTGCCTTGGCCTGGAAGCATTCTGCTGGGGAGAAAGTAGCCCACAGCCAAGGGCAAGGCTCCCAAGCAGGTCCAGGAACAAGGTTCCGCGTGACCGGGCGCCTCAGACGCCGATGTGGCAAGTGGGAGACCAGGCGGCCGGACAGCCGAGCCATTCAGCTCCTGCACGGCCGCAGCTGCCCCGGCACACAAAGGGGCCTTGTTCCTGTCACGTGCTCACAGGCCCTCTGCAACCTCACTCTCAGGAGATGATGAGGTGTGGGAACTATTTGCCTCAGGCTACACTTGACATTTGACATTCACGCTGGACAAAGGGGCCCTGGGCAGCCTCCCCAGTCACTCCCTGCAGGCGGTCCTGACACCCAGCTGACCTGCCCCAGCCACCTCCCCATCAGCACCTTCCACTCAGGGCGCTGGTCTGAGCACAGGCAGCCCAGGGACCAAAGGGAGATGGAGCGGGACACACACGCATGTGCACGCACACGTACACTCACAACAGGAACACACAGGCAATCACCTGCACACACACACCAAGAACACGCACAAATACACAAAAAGATGGACATTCTGGCAGAGTGGTGGGCACAGAATCCATTTCCTAAGGAGACTGGTGGACACACACACGTGTACACACACAGGCACACACACAGGCACATACATGTGTGCACACACACGTGCACACACAGCTCCAACAGCCCCAGCAGAGCTACTATTCCAGTGAAATCAGGCTTGTTGTCCCCCATCCCTGCCTGCTGCCCACGCCTGGCCCTGCTTCAGGTCAGGGGCTTGGAGGGTCTGGGCTCTGTCCCTGCTCTCAGGAGGACCCAAGGTGATACCAGGCCAACAGGAAGATGTGATTCCAGCTGCCAGGGCAGGGCAGGAGGGGAGTCCTGCGAGCCCTGCTCCCTGCCACCATGCCAATCCACTGCCTTCCCAGAGAACCGGATAACGTGGGGCTGGAGCACATTGTTGGAACTGGCCGCCAGACCACAGCTCTGCAGCAGAGTGTGGACTGCGTGTTTACTGTAAGCTGGGGCAACGGAAAGAGGCTCTTGTAAACATCACAGGAAAATTGCAAAATCGAGGTTTCAGCATCCAAACGTGGAGTGGAACTTTCACGGGGAGTGAGGGCCCCTGAGCCTGAGGGCAGCATCTCTCAGGCCAGTGGGTGGGCGTCCTGAGCCCCTGTGCCGGCCTGTGGCCACCTGCAGATAAACTCACCTGCCTCACCTCACCCCGTGGCTGGGCCAGTTTAAAGGAATGAAGCGCAGCAGGCTGGAGTCTGACCAGTGAGCCAGGGCCAAGAGCAGCAGCCTCACCTAGCTGAGACGCCTCCTCTGGTCAGCCTCACCCCTGCCTCTGCAAAGGCGCTCGTGATCTGGGGGAGCAGGGCGTTTAGGGGAGAGTCTTCTGTCCTCAGCCTGTGGCAGGATGCCCTGCCCCCAAGTATCCATGTTCAATCCCTGAAGCCACAACCGTGATTTGCACAGACGTGGCTGAGCGAAGGCCCTCGCGACGTGTTCACCCTGGATGATCCAGGGGGCCCTAAACGCCATCACTTGGGTCCTCACAAGACAGAAGGAGGGAGTACACACAGGGAGGAAGCCTGCCAGCCTGGAACCGGGAGCTGGTGAGGCCCCCCATGCCTGGATGTAGGGTTTTTGCCTCCAGGTTGCTAGGGATCTGCTTCTGTGATTTAAACCCTCATCTGTGGTCCTCATTGCAGAGGCCAGGGGTCCCTGGGTGCCTCCCCTCTGAGGACTGAAGACGCATGTTTTGTTCAAATTCCTCTAAACAAAGGGCAACAGGAGAAGGGGACAGCCAGCTGCTCAGAGAAAGGCCCACCTGACTTTCAAGTAAGAAAATTAATTGTTGACCTGTTTTGGTCAGGCCAATGCCAAAGGAGAGCCAGTTGGTGCCAGGACCTACCCTGAAACGCCCCCCGATGCCTGTGGACTGGTTTCCTCCCTGACCTGGGGGGCCAGGGAGCCCCATCTGGCCATAAACTCAGGTGGACATCTGAGTCCTGCACCTGCTTGTCCTGAAGCAGGGAGAATAGGGTCCTGCAAAGGGGCAACAACGTGGCTGAGGTCAAAGGGCTGCTCCAGGGAAACCAGTCGCCTTCAGGAAGGCCTCTGAGGTTGCCTTGGCTGGAGAGGCAGGTTGGGGTGCCCCTGCTTCATCTGCTTCAGGTGCTGAAATTGGCCGGACCATTGGCTTCCAGGATGTGCCAGTCCACGTGGGGCTGGATGAGTGCCCTGAGCAGGGAGACAGGACCCCCAAGTGGGATGAGGACCCCATATCCTGGAGCTCCCTTCCTGGCTGCTCCTGATCCCTGCTCCGTGGCTGGGCACCCTGGCCTCTTCCTGAGCCAGCAGAAAGATGGAAGACTAAACAATGTGTTCCATTTCTCATTTCTGGAAAAATCCTTCTTGCCAAAATAAATAGATGTCTATCAGCTGCTCTGTGGCCCGTAGAGCACTGCCCTCCTGCCCACCCCCGCCAGAGACAGGCAAACAACGAGATGGCTGGAGAGCTGGGGACGTCATGGGCAGTGCCTCCTGCGAGACTCGCTTCTGACTGTGGAGCAGGCGGAAGTCAGCTCCCCGACGCCTGGAGGCAGGAGACGTCAGATCAGGTAGAGGAGTTCCTCCCCCCCAGGCTGCACGTGCCCCTGGAGGCCCAGAGGCATAGGACACTCTGGCAGAGGAGGGGGCACTTGGCACAAGTGCATCTGGACATGCCTGGTCTCGGAGTCCAGCCCCGTCAGGGGCACTGCCCACCCTCCCACCCGGAGGGGCCTGGAACAGAGCAAGTGTCCCAGCTCCTCAGTGACACTGATCCTCCTAACCAGTCTGCAGCTCTGGGTCTGCATGCAGATTGGAGTCAGCATGGAACACTTGCCCCAAGACCCCCTGAAGACCAGTCAGGAAGAGCGGAGATCAGGATAGCAGAGGGCTCAGCCCCACACCTGGAGACTACAACTATAGACATGTCAGTCCTCCCCACACCAACATGTACCGTCAAAGCAATGTTAGCCAAATCCTCCCATTTTTTATGGAATCTGACAGTTGGAGATACTAAGGGTACCTGTAAGAAGAACCAAGACAATTCTGAAAAATAACTAAGAAGGCAACTCAGCATTGAAGGAGAGGGAGTGTTGGAGGAGTAAGATTACCCAACTTCAAGACTGAAGCTGCTGTGTAGAGTTGGGGGGAAATAGACAAGCAGGTGATAAAACAGAGGGCCCAGGAATAGACCCACACAGGCACAGTCACCTGCTCTTGACAGAGGACCAAAGGCAAACAATGAAGCAAAGATCAACTTTTCAACAAACGGCATAAAAATCAAAACTATGAAACTCATAGAAGACTTTGGGTTTGGCAATGACTTTTTAGATACAACCCCATTCCCTTGTGGCTCAGCCGGTAGAGAATCTGCCTATCCGTGCAGGAAGCGCAGGAGAAGTGGGTTTGATCCCTGGGTCGGGCAGATCCTCTGGAGAAGGGCATGGCAACCCACTCCAGTATTCTTGCCTGGAGAATTCCATGGACAGAGGAGCCTGGCGGGCTACAGTCCATGGGGCTGCAAAGAGCTGAACATGACTGAGCAACTAAGCACACCACAGGCACAATTCATGAAAGAACTGACAAGCTGGATTTCCTAAAAATGAAAAATTTCTGTTCTCTAAAAGACACTGTTAAGGGAATGAGAAGACAAGCCACAGGCTGGGAGAAAAAATTTACAAACTGCACATCAGATGAAGGAATGTTATCCAAAATATACAAAGAACACTGGAATCTCAACAATGAGATTTAAAAAATGGACAAAAACCTTCCAACTAAAAACAAATTAAGAAAAAGAAAGGCTGAACTCAAGGATACGACTATGACAAGTGGCATTAGAACCTATGTTATCAAATGTAGTGAAAACAATAAACAAACACCTAAAATTGAGTTTGGAATAAATAAGTGAATTAGAGACAAATCTCAAATCCAGCAAGGTCATGAAAAACACAAAAGGCTGAGAAACTGAGGGAGACTAGAGGAGACGGCAAGAAGCCTAACAGCCAGATGCAAGTGATGCTCCAGGCTGGGTTACAGAGCAGACACAGGGCATCAGTGGGAAAGCAGCGCCAAGTTCAAATAGTGAACGACGCTGACTTCTCAGTTTTAATAGATGTACCATGACCATATAAGATGATAACATTAGAGGAAAGTAAATCTGGGTGAGGTGGATTTTCTGTACCATCTTTGCAACTTTCCTGTAGTTCTAAAACTATTCAAAAACTAAAAAGTTTAGCTTAAAAAGATGGACAAAAGACCTGAACAGACATATCACCAAAGAAGATACACTCGGCATAGGGAAAGATGCTCCACGTCAGCTGTCACCAGGGAAATACAGATTAAAATGCAGATTAAAAGAATTACCACTGCTCTCTTAGGATCTCTGAGATCCAGAACACAGACAACACCAAATGATGGGACTCTCACTCACTGCTGGCGGGGGTACACCAGGGGCAGCCACTTTGGAAGACAGTTTGAGGGTTTCTTACAAAACTAAACCTTTCTCTTAATACGAAATTCAGTAATCATGCTCCATAGTGGTTATCCAAAAGAGATGAAAACTATGTTCATAGAAAAACTTGCACAGGGATGTTTACAGCAGCTTTATTCACAATTGTCAAAGCTTGGAAGCAGCGAAGGGATTCTTCAGTAGGTAAATGGACAAACTGCCATCCGTCTCAACAGTGAAATATTCGGAGCTAGAAGGACATGCATTATCAAGCTGTGGGGGAATGTTGAATGCATACTAAGTGAAAGAAGCCAATCTGAAAAGGCTACCTACCGCCTGATTTTGGTGTATGACACCGTGGCAAAGGCGTAGCTATGGAGATGGTAAAGAGATCAGTGGTTGCCACAGGTTGAGGGGGGGAGGGATGAGCGTGTGGAGCACAGCGGATTTTGGGGGCCGTCAAACTATCCTGTGTGCTACTGTAATGTAGATGTATGTGGTTGTACATTTGTCAAAAATCAGAGCGTGCAACACCAATAGGGGACCTGATGTAAACTGTAGACAGTGATTCCAGTGCGTCGGGCCAGGTTCACAGATTGGCACAGTTGCGCTCTGGCAGGGGAGGTTGATAATTTAGTAAACTATGCAGGTGAGCAGGAAGTATGGGGAATCTCCAAACCTTCTACTCAATTTACTTTCTGAAGTCTATTTTTTAAAAAATAAGAGAAGCTGTCTAAACAGACACTTGGATACATAAGAAAACCATAGTAAATGAACAGAGTATTTTCTTTGCAGGAATAAAGCAATAATGGAACAGAATCAAGGATGCAGAATAAGCTTCCTGCATCGGTGGGAATTGTGTGCATGGGGGAAGGGGCATCTCAAATAGGGAGCGAGGGTGGAGCCTGGAATAATCATATATGGAGTCAGACCACTCCTTCACTCAAAAAATATAAAAAACACATGACGTAACCAAACAGAGGGAACTGGTGAGAGCTTGCTTGTGTCCCTGGAGTAGGAACAGGTTTCCGAAGCCAGGACACACACCTCAGGTCAGGACGAAGCAGAGGGGTGTCCTGGAGGGCAGCGGAGGTTACATTTTTGTGACATAGGACCCAATAAGCAAAGTAAAAGGTAGGTGACAGATGGGATGATTGTCAACACTAAGGACGCCTCCGCCTCACAGAAACCCCAGAAAATGTCAGCAGAGAGGAGCTGCGTGACCACCCAAAGCTTCGACGAGTCATGGCCAATGGCCAGGCGGCCCCGTGGCTTCCAGCCATGACCGCGGCCTCAGGGCCTTCTAGTTTTTGGCACCCAGAGCGGGGTGGGCATTAAAGGTGTTTGTCTTTCACAAAGGCTCTCCGTGCAGCCACTGGGCTCTACCCTGCCCTTTGAACCTTGGCTCCTGACACAGAGATGGAGCTCAAGTATCTGCACCCTCAGGCTTCTCTAAGCGGTCTCTGCACCCCTGGGAGCAGCTGGAAATGCAAGCTCGGGCCCCACCCAGAGGGGGAGGGGAGCGGGTGGGGCCGGCACTCCCGCTGGGGCGCGCCTGCAGGTCTGAGGGTGCAGGCGGGGGAAGGAGCTGGCCAGGCTGGGCGGCCTGTGCCAACTGTGGCAGTGTCGCGGGGTGCCTCCCGGCGCTCCTTCTCGGGCTGCCAGACGCCCCCTGGGTGCTGGGCCCTGGCCCCCCTTCAAGTGCACACTCTGACTCAGCAGGCCCGGGTGGGACCACAAGCGCTACCTTTCAACCCAGCATTCAGGGGGCCCAGGCTCCCTCAAGAGGATTCCCCCCCAACCCAGCCGCTGCCTTTAAATGTGTTGTTTGGTCACTTAGCCGTGTCTGACTCTTTGTGACCCCATGCACTCCAGCACCCCAGGCCTCCCTGTCCATCACCAGTCCCAGAGCTTCCTCAGACTCTTCTCCATTGCATCGGTGATGCCATCCAGCCATCCCATCCTCTGTTGTCCCCTTCTCCTCCTGCCTTCAGTCTTTCCCAGCATCAGGGTCTTTTCCAGTGAGTCAGTTCTTCACATCAGGTGCCCAAAGTATTGGAGCTTCAGCTTTAGTATCAGTCCTTCCAGTGAATATTCAGGGTTGAGTTTCTTTAGGATTGACTGGTTTGATCTCCTTGCTGTCCGAGGGACTCTCAAGAGTCTTCTCCAAAAGCACAGTTCCAAAGCATCAATTCTTGGGTACTGAGCTTCTTTATGGTCCAATGTACAGTCTCTCACATCCATATGTGACTACTGGAAAAACCATATCTTTGACTAAGACGGAACTTTGTTGGCAAAGTAATGTCTCTGGGCTGCCTGCCTCTGGACTGCTCAGGATGTCGGTAGGGCTGTGCAGCCCCCATGGTGGGGAAGGCCCTGTACCATCTCCAGAGCCCCCTGGTGGGGGCACCCCATTATGGGCCCCTCTGTCCCCCACCCTAGATCCCTGGACCTCAACCTTCCTTCCTGACTCACAGCCGGCCCAGACCCCATACAGAAGGTGGGGTTCAGGTGTAGAGGAGGACCAGATTGGGGCAGGTGCAGAGGCTTGCTGTCCCCACCCCTCCCCAGAGAACACTCTGATGTGGGCACCCCTCCCCACACAGCTGTCAGTGTGTGTCCTTGTGTCTCAGCCTGGGATACCGGAGCCCTGGGTTCAGGGGGCCTCCTGGCCCCTTCTTTGGTCTCCGTAGCCTCCGAGTGGCCACAAACTGCTGACCCCACCAACGGGCATGGCGGGGCTGTGTTCTCAGAGGCTACCTCCAACCCACAGGGAGGTGTGAGGACAGGGGTCAGGTGGGCTAGACTGCAGGGGAGGCCCCACGGGGCTTGCTTCTGGGCCGAGGCCTGGGTTTGCCTTAGGGGTGTCAGAGGAGGGCAGGGCTGGTGGGGCAAGAGCTGCGAGTGTCCCCCTGGCCCCACCCCAGCCTCTCCTGCCCTCATCCCCTCAGGCCTCACCTCTGTCTACCCCCACCCCAACTCCTACATCTATTCAGCATAACCTATGCTCTGGGACCTCCTCAGGGTCTGTGTGCACCCTGACACTTCTCCTGGGCTGGGCTCCAGGATTTAGGGTCCCTCATGCCCTGGAAATGGAGTCACCGCCCCCTGTCCTAAATGGCCAGTGACCAGCTGGATGGGACGTGGCCAATGTCCTGTAGGTCCCAGGCACTGGGCAGCCTTCATGGGTAGGGTTGGAACCCCATGTGGATGGCAGGGCTGTCAATGACTCATTTCTGCATCAGGCCTAGTCAGAGGGCACCAGACGGCTGACCTTTCAAGGGTACAGGAGGCTGGAAGGGACCTGGCATCAAACGAGAGGGGTCGAGCCTGGGTTGGGGGGAGGTGTGAGCGTGTGTGAGTGTATGTGAGTGTGTATAAGCCTGTGTCAGTGCAAATGTGAGTGTGTGTAAATGGATGTGAGTGTGTACAAGCCTGTGTCAGTGTGTGTGTGTGAGCAGATGTGCATACAAGCCTGTGTTGGTGCACACGTTGAGTGTGAGCGTGTGTGCAGATAGAAACAGGCAGAGACAGCAAGTGGGTTGAGTCTTTCAGGTGACAAACCCCTCAAGGTGTCAGACTCGGGCCACTGGCTAGCCGGGGGTCCCTCTCCTGGGTCCCGGTGGACTTCAGGAGCTGTGAACTGGCCAGAGAAGGTGACGGCAGCTGCTGGACTCAGCTTGGATGCTGCTTTAGGGCCTCAGTAGTGAGCGTATACATCCCTGTACACACTGAGGAGCGTGTTCTGACTGCATGTCAACACAATGGGTTTATAATCTCTGTTTTTGGCTTTATACATTTTAAAACAGCATCTGAGAGTAAGTAGGCTTCCCCAGGTGTCCAGGGGCCCGCAGCTCCGAGCAGGCTGAGAGGCCCTGGTCTGGCCCCGTGTGAGCTGTGCCTGGTGGGCAGCGGCCAGCCAAGTGGGGCTGGGACAATAGCCCACGTCCGCACCTGCGGGCCGTGGTGCCTGGCCCTCCCTCCTCACTTCCCGAGACCTCCAGGAGGAAGGAAGTCAGGCTGAGTGTGGGCCTGAGTGGCCGCTGATCTGGACGCCCTGGCACTCTCCTCAGGACCCAGGCGCCAGCCCGTCCGAAGGCCAAGCCGGGAGTCTATTCTGGGAGCTTGTGTGGAGGCCTGGGAGCTCCTTATAAGGCCCCGTCCAGCAGCCTGGTGTTGCATGACCCAGAGGTCTGCCCTGCCACCCGCCTGCAGCTGGGCCGGAGGGCTGCAGGGACCTCGCTGCCCTGACCCACTCGGCCTGGGATCCAAATTCCTTCCTGTCTCCAGAGCTGCTCTCCTGAGATTGAAAATGAAATTTAACCAGCATCTGGGTCTTGGGGGGGCCTCGGGAGAGAAGTGGGGAGCAGAGTTCCAAGCTGGCCGGGCTGGCCTTCCACATCCTTATAAGATGAAGCGCCTGGTCCCGGCTGAGTCACCAGCGTTTGCACACTCGGTCGTGGGAGCCAGCGGTTCCGCTTATTTATAGTCTCTTTACCAGAACACCTGGGTTGGGCCCAACTAATACACGTCTCTTAGCCGTTCGAAAATGTAACTTCAGGGCAAGTCATTCAATAGGGAGACACTTCTCAGTCGGGGGCCCAGCGAGGGGTTTCCTGAGGCAGCGGCCTGGGCTTCCCGCCCCCCACAGAGCAGGACTGGGGGTCTTGTTGGTGTGGATGTGTCCCCAGGGGACACGCTGCCGTGAGCCACCCTGTCACCTCTGCTCTTCCTTTCAAACGGGGTTGAGAGAAACAGTGCTAGAAACGTGAGACCAGGACCAGATCGTAATGTCCTTCCTGGGAGCTTTACTACTGGACGGCTCTGGGCATGGAGCCTGGTGCCCATGTGCTCTGCTGGCTGCTGGGTGTCCACTGTGCAAACACCAGAGGGAACGTGTGAGTGAGTGGTGGGTTGTTCTCAGGGCCCTGCATGCTGGGCAGAGGAGGCTTGTACACCAGCTGTGCCCAGCGTGGTCCTGTGGTGGCCGCTGCCCAGCTATGATGTGACCATCTGTGTGTGGCAGGCCAGGACACCAAGTGGGGAAAGTCTGAAGGTTGCTTCACGGGTATTCTCCCAGAATGGATGCAGCCAGCCTTGCTAGGAAGCCCCCAGACAAGCAGGTGACAGGGAACGGTTGGCCCTTCCCCTCTGGGCTCTGCCAGGAGGACCCTGGTGTCACCGGGAGCCTGTTAGAGATATGGTCTCAGCCCCAGAGGCACCTGCCCGTGCCTGGAGCTCTGAGGATCCATAGGCTTAGCAGGAGTGTCACCTGAAGGCTGGACTCTGAGATGCTCCCTTGCAGGGACATGGACAATGCCAGCCATCGGGCGCAGGCTCGGCCTAGCAATGGCTGCTGCATGTGTCTGATCCCATGGGTCTGTGGGATCCCACGAGACCCAGGTGGATGCCTACAACCCCTCATGGGGTGAGCTCAGAAGCCCCTGAGTGCCACCCCCCCATCCTGCTCAGTTGCACCGTCTCCATGAGGCTGTCCCAACCCCCTTGGTTCCTGCATGTTGGGACCAGGCCCCCAGCCCCCTTCTCATAGGACATGCACACTACCTATGTGAGGGCCTAACCCTCGCCTCCCCCAAGCAGAGGGCTGCATTCCAGGCCTGTTACAGCCAAGGTGCTCTGAACGCCATGCCCCCTTCCAGACCAGGCCAGCCTGTGTGGGCTCAGCACTGGGGATGGGGCCCACCCTGCTCCTCCCTCACCAGCCAGCAACTGAAGGAGGATGATGGAGAACCCACTGGGTCTGAGGGTCTTCTGTCCCCAGCGGTCAGCCCCCAGGAAGACGAGGCTCCCAGGGTCTGCACACCCACCCTGGGAGCCACCTCACAGGGCTCATCTGAAAGAAGCTCCAACCTGACCTCCCACACTTTCAACTGACTGGGATCAGGGAGGAAGCGGGGTCCCAGAGCTCCAGGTCACAAAGGTGGCTAGAGGGGGGGTTCTAGCAGGGAGAGTGAGGACCCAGGGGACCTGGGGACACGGCAGGTGCTGCTGTGGAGGGACCACCCTTGCAGATGGCAGAACACGCTTGGAAACAATTTCCTCTGAAGAAAGGTTCCCTGCATAGGGCTCCAGGGGAGCCGAGACCTCACCTGTTTAAACACTGGCTGCCTTAGGAGGAGATGCATCAGGGCAGGAAGACTGGTTGGGGAGGCCAGGCTCCAAAAGGTGCTAAAGGCTGGGCCAAGGCAGGAGTGGAGGATGAGGCGGCCAGATTCTGGAAGGAATTGGGAGGTGCAGCCTTGGGGCTGGCTGAAGGATTGTGGGGAGAGACAAAACCTCCCTGAACAGACTGGGCTGAGCCCTGGGGCCCCCAGGCTTGCTGGGCCCAGTCCAAGAGCCCCCCAGGAGGGCAGGAGGGGGCCCTGGGGCCCTGGGGCAGGACTGGCCCTATGGAGATGGAGGGCTGGTCACAGCATGGTGGGGTGAGTTCAGTGGGCATGCAGGGGACAGGCAGGCTTCCTCCAGTTCTGCCCCAAGAGATCTGTCTGGCTGCATCCCTTGCTTCCCGAGAACCCAACAATTCCCCGTCCTCCTGCCCTCCCGCCTGATGTTGAGGTCCTGGCCCCTAAGCCCACTCCCCTAATGCCCCTGAAAGAACTGCAGTGCCCCAGGTGGCCTGTCCCCACCTGCCCCAGGCCCATCGATCTGCCCACTCTGCAGGCCTCTGGGATGGGGATGAACAGAGCCAGGGCACCGAGAGCCAAGGAGCTGGGCAGCGGGGCCACAGGAGAGGTCCTCCAGAGAGGAGTGGTCCACGGGTGGAGGGACAGGCCCGGGGGCGGGAGGGGGAAGGTTCTGTGTCTGGATGACTCGCGGCTGCCGGCTGTTCCTTCCCACAGACCAAAGGCCAGGTTTTCCAGGAATTCCCTCTCGGCCACACCACAGTCACATCCCACCTTGTCCTCTGCATTCAGGCAGCAGCCCACCCCCTGCCTGGGGGACGTCCAGCTTCACAGGGAGCAGGAGCCTGTATGTGGCCGACTCCTGGGCCATTGGCTGCTGTGTAGGGAATGGGGGGCTGCCCACACAGGGCCTTCACGCAGAGATGTCCTGGACAAAACTCCCTGGTCACCTCCTCCTCTTGCCTTATCGAGGACCCTCCTGGCCTGGCATTCTGGGGGCCACGACACTGACTCTGTGACCCTGAACTTGCAGCCGCTGACCATTACCCAGGCTCCAGGTGGACGGTGCCCCTGGGTTTCCATCCTGCTTGCACCTGGCTGCATGATGCCACCTCTCCCTGGCCATGGGCCAGGGTCCTCCGTGGAGGCCATGGTCCACGTGGGCTGTGATCCTCAATGGGGGCCGTGGCCCATGTGGGCTGTGTCCCTGTAACAGCAGGGAAAGGGCCAGAGCACAACTTTTGAAGACCTTGATCCTGATCAGCAAGTGAAATGACGCACCCAGAGGTGTCATGACAGTTCCAAGGCACTGTTAAAAGACCAAGGAGTGAGCAGTGGCACAGATCCTGGAAATCTCCTCCCCTTTCATGAAAATAGGTGGAATAGTCCTCCCACTCATTAGCATATGAAATTACCCAGACTATAAAACTAACCATGCCACATTTCGGGCCACATTCACCCTCTGCGACGGCCCACACTGTGTCTGTGGAGTGTGCGTCTCTCTGAAGCTGAATAAATCCATTTCTTACCTATCACTTTGCCTCTCACTGAATTCTTTCCGTGACGAGACATCAAGAACCTGAGCTTCATTAGGCCCTGAAACCAAGTAGTGTGGGTTTTGGCATATGGGTCCCAGCATATGGGTTCAAGTCCCAACCTGTGGTAAATGGTTTCAGCCCTTCATGGGGTGCTCTGGTCCCCTAGGGGCTCTGGTCCCTCATGCCCCTGAGAGGCCTGCTCTGGAGGGGATAGGCTGTGGTCTGGAAGACCACGGGTGATGGCATCCAGAGCAGGCCCTGCCTGGAGATACCACATCGAGTCGGCAAAGCCATCACCCTCCAGGGTTTCTGAGCAGCTTGGCCCCTCGGAGGACCTGCTCTGAGTTTTGATAAGACTAGACAAAGCTGAGCTCATCTGCAGAGATGCCCAGAGGCTATGTCCATCATACGGCTATTTTTGAATCACTCAGTTGCGTCAATCATGCTGGTGGCCCCCATGAGCCAGAAGGCTGAGCTGGCCTTGGACATGGAGGAGCCAGGGGTGGGTTGAAAGGGGCTCTGTCCTCCACGGGGCCTCGGCCCTGGAACAGACACAGGGGCTTTGTTCTCCAGCAGAGCCCCGGAAGACCCCCTCCTCCAGCGGGGCCCGCGGGGCTGTCTGGCAGGATGGGACGTGTCTCCCCAGGCGGACAGGCTTGTCCCAGAGTCACCGCCTGTAAGTCGTCCTGCCTTGCCTCTTGCCAGGAGTCCCGGCCACGGCCCCTGCCTGTCTGATGCCTGGCCTGTGGGGCCCACCGCCCTGGCCAGGTGAGGCTCACCAGGGTGGGGCACTGCCCAGAACCTGCTGGGAGAACAGGCCTGGAGGCTGCCCAGGACACCCTGAGCGGGGTAGGGGCCCCCATATCTCTTTCACTCTAGCTGTGTCTATCAGTATTCCCTAATTTTTCTTCAGGATGCACTCTGTACTCTTCAATACAGCAGAGCTGAAACCTTGGCAGGTCCGACCCCCAGGTTACCCAGCATCTGTTGCCCCCTGATCCCGGTTCTGTCCATTCCACTCAGATATACCATAGCTACCACATTCATGGCCCTGGGATCCTTGAAACCCACACCTGGCCCCTGGTCTCCCCGCCCTCACCTCCCTTGCACAGGGTTATTCAGGTCCCGATGCCTCCAGACTCGGGCCACAGCCGCTGTCACCACCAGTGACACTGGCTGGGCACTGAGGGGTCTCCTCGCTCTCCTCCATGCCTCCCCTGCCCCCTGGCTGCAGTGACCACAGCCGTCGTCCCCAGCATCACTCCTGCTGACTCTGTCCACAGGGTGCTTCCTTGCCCTTTGCTTTCTGACAGTAAGCCTTCAAAGCCCAGTTCACATGTCACCTCTTCCAGGAAGCCCCCTCCCTGCCACGACTGTCTGGGGGTAGTTAATTCCCCATGTAGATGCAGTGAAGATCTCGGATTTGGGAGTCAAACAGCCAGGTGTGAGGCCGGCTGCTCCGTTCACCTGATGTTCTATGAGTGTCTGTGAAGCACCCACTGAGGGGCAGGCTCTGTGCCAGGGGCCGAGGATGGTGGAATCCAGGGAGGGGGAGGGACACAGGGAACGGCCTGCAGAGCACGCTGTGGAGGGGCAGATGCGATCCAGAGCAGACCCGGGGTCACTGAGGGCGAATAATGGGGTGTTACACAGGAGCCCTGCAGGTGAGACCCGGAGCAGAGCGGGAGGAACGGGGTGGAGCAGGACAGCAGGTGTGAATGTCCTGAGGCTGGAAGGAGGGGCTGTGGGGAAAAAGATGTCTTTGAGGCAAAAACAGGGAGCAGCGGGGAGACCCTGATGGAGGGGCCAGGGGCCCAGAGACCCCAGGAAGTGTCCTCAGTAGGGGAGCCACGGAAGGTCCTGAGCACTTGATGCTGGTGAAGATCGGATGGCATGGGGGGAAAAGGTGCCGGGGTCTAGGCGGGGCAGTGGCTGACGCACGCCCAGGCAAGCAGGTCTCAGACCAGATGGTGATGGCCTGTATGGTGAATGGACCTCCTGGGGGCTGATCTCACTGGACAGAACTGGACGAGGGAGCGGGGAGGATGTCTGACACACCTCGCAGCTCCAGCTCTGGGCGTGTGGGAGGCCAGGACCCTCCAGGGGGAGGAGGTGGGGAAGGAGGGGGCGTTCGTTCTCTGCACGTATGGTTGCGTCTGGGCTGAGCCACCCTCTGATCCTTGGGCTCTGAGGGGTCCAGGCTGGGGAGAGACCCAGGGGAAGCCCTCAAAGCCTGGGATTGGAGGAACTGGCACCCACCCCTAGACTCACAGGAAGCCCATGGCTCGGAGTCTCAGGTTCTTCTGTGAAATGGAAGCAATAATTCTGGACTTGCTGACTTTGCCAGGAGATGGGGTGATTACAGCTTCTGAAAGCCCTGCAGCCTGTGGCTCACAGCCTGAGCTCAGCCCACGTTAGAGCTATCTGACCCCACGCACAGGCCATGCAAGTCCTGTCCACATGGCTCAGAGCTCAGGAGTCCCTCGAGGCTGCGCCCACCCAGCGCCTCTGGAACGCCAGCCCCAGTGAGGCTCCCTGGGTGGGGTACACTTGGCAGGCCTCTGGCCACTCACACGGGGTGAGCAGTGCAGACCACCGAGGGGAGGGGGCAGCCAGGGTGGAAGGGGTTGTATTTCGGGAGATGGGGCATCTTCAGGAAACTGGAAATCAAGGAAACCAGGTCTTGCCATAAGACAGAGCTCCTCCGACACAATGAACCTGGGTGATGTGGGTTGGGGGAGGCATCTTGCTCCTAGAAGGACATTCCTGGTTTTAGAGAAAAGTTTCTCAGCCCTCAGGGGCTTCTCAGGTGAAGGAGCGTCATCTCATTGTTATGGAATGCCACAAAGTAGAGAACACTTTGAGGGGCAGGCGCCCAAATTACAGCTTGCTGACCTTTGAAAGAGGAAATTCTTATGGATTTGGTTTCCGTGGCCCCGGTCACAGAGGAGACCTGGCATTCCCTTCAAGTTACTGTCCCAACTCAGCGAGAATAAGCTGATTCCCTGAACATGTGTTTTCTGAAAGACTTTTTAAACTTTTTATTTTGCCACAGCTCTAGCCTCCCAGGGGTACTCCGCAACCTTCCACACCTCCCTGCATGGGGACGCTTCCAGGACCCACAGCCTTGGGGACACAGCAAGTCACAGCTGGCCCCGCACCTGCTTGTGGGCCCCTGAGGCGCCTCTTGCCTGAGGACGGCCCCTCAGCTCTCCTTGTGTCCCCCCGGCACCTGGACGCAGGCCTGGGCTTGCGGACCGTCCCTCCCTTCAGCCTTGTCCAGTGGTTTCCTCACCACTGGACTGGAGTCGGGCTGTTTGGCAAGCACCCCGCGGAGGTGGGCACCCTTCGCAGCATGACTCGTCAGGGCTTCCCGATGTCCTGTCACAGAGGCTGTGGAGCCTGACTCCTCCCCAGAGTGGCATCTTCCAGCTTCTCCTCCATTACTATTTTCCCCTTTCCCTCCTTCATTCACTGGAAGCCGGTCACTAACTCTAGTCCCCACTCACGGGACGGACTCCAGGCTGCACCCTGGGAAGGGCCATGCGTCAGAGAACCCATGGACACAGGTGGGCAGGTCAGCACAGGTGGGGTGGCCCACGATGAGTGACTCCAGTGGCAGGAGCTTCCGGGATCACAGTGGCGGGAGACCCTTGTGTATCAGGGCTGTCCCAGAACCAGCAGGTCTCCCACAGACAAATAGCAGCATCGCCTGTGGTAGCCCGATGTGGGTGGGCTGAGGAGTAGGGAAGGTCTGGGGCAGCCCTCAGCTTCCCCAAATCTCAGCACTTTCCTTCCTCCTAGAAACCAGGTGTGACCATGTGACACTCTGGCCAGTGGATGTGGTAGGCACAGACTCAGGTCTTTCCTGGGGGGCCCTAACTGCTGTGATAAACTCATGACAGAAACCTAGAAGCAGTGGTCCCTGGAGGGCTGCCTGGAGGCGGTGCCCCTGCTGACTCAGGATGAGTGTGAGCAACCGTCTCACCACTTCATATTCTGTCCATTTGTTACCACAACGTCCAGCATCCTCAGAAATCTCAGCATTTTGGGAGAATGGATTCTGAGTTGTCCCCACAGCCCTCGTAAGGGGCCATTGAGGCTCAGGGCTGATGAGAAGCGAGGTAAGTGGTCACTGCCAGTGGACTCTTCCCTAGGTTCCTTCCCAAGACAGGTCTGGAGGCCACAGGCAGGACCAGCCCCTGGGAGCTGATGATGTCGTGAGTCCTCCCCTCCCCCAAATCCACAGGGGTCAGAAGGTCACCAGGATGAGGCAGCTTCTGGGAGGGCCCTGGATTTGGGCTCAGAGCTGGCACCTTCCTGACCGCTGACCCTGCAGGGGCTCAGACAACGACGTCAATAAGATAGACTGTAGACGCAGCCTGAGACCTGCTCATTTACACTGGGCGGGGAGGGGGGCACTGCCGGTGGAGTGTGCGCCAACCCCGAGGCCAGCCTGAGGTAGATGATGACTTAGCTCATGATCCCTCTGCCTGCCCCGTGTGGGGCCATTTCCCTCCTTTCTGTGCTACATCTGATGGTGACTGGCTGAAAGTGACACAGTCCTTGGGGACCCACCGGCAGGGGGGCCGCCTGCAGCCCCAGCCCAGTGCTCTCATGGGAAAGGCCCTCCAGCCACAGCCGACCCCCAGCTGCCTGTGCGGTTGGGCCTTGGTCCCCTCTCTGGGGCAGTGCTTCGCCAGCGTGACCCCCAGAGATGGGCCTGGGCCCCAGAGACGCAGTACTGTCGGACTACCTGTTACCCACATGCGGGGACATGAGTGTGCCTGAGGAGTGCCAGGCCAAGCCGCCCTGGCGGGCAGTAGAGGGTGGGTGGCCCTTCAAGGAGACCCAGAAAGGACTCTATTACTCCACCCCTCGGCCCCGGTGAGATGGATCCTGGTGTGTGTCCTTGAGGTAGCCTGCTCCCAGGGGTGCGATCCAGTCTCCACTGTGGCCCATCCTTTCCCCAAAGAGGAGCCAGAACTGGCACTTCACCTGAGCTCCCCACAGATGTCAAGCGCTCCATGATCAGCCTTAAAATCGCTGCCCATCACCATGGCTTCCAGACAAGTTGCCCTCAGTGAAGTGAGGCGGCCTGCCTCTGAGGCACATAGCTTAGAAGTTTCTGTGGCTTTCACACCTGGCAGGAAAAGAGAAATCACCCAGGTGTTTTCATTGTTCCAAAAAAGGAGAGCTCCCTGGCCACAGGAATGTCTGGAAACCCTGCCTCCTGCACAAACCTTCCTGTGGAATTCGCCAGGAATGCCCACTCACCCCCACCCCACCTGGGACAGCGGCGGGGGGCCGGCTCCTCTTCTCAGAGGCTGCTGGACAGTGGAACAGCTCAGGGTAGAGGGGAGACCCCAGTCAGCCCCCACTGGCCCCCACGGGAGCCCCTCCAACTGGAGCTGGACCCTGCGGGCTCAGTGACCCTTGGGTGATGCAGCCCAGGGACCACCTGCTGCTGTGCCTGGCGCTTCCAGCTCAGCTGCTGTGAGGGCAGTAAAGGCCACTGACCGTGAGACAGGGCAGGGCAGGGGGCCCCCTTGTCACACAGCAAGAGGTGGCTGACACACGGCTGGCGGGAGGTCTCCCCAGACCTGAGGAGATAGTCCCTCTGAAGTCTCAGCTCACAGAGATGCTTGGTGCGGGTTGGATTGTGTTCCCTGCAAACGTGCGCTGCGATCCTCATGCCCTGTACTGTGACTGTGGGTTCACCTGGGCACAGGGCTCTGCAGACGCGATCAGCTGAGACGAGGTCATGAGGGTGGGCCCTGATCCTGTGGGAGGCGTCCTCATGGGAACAGGAAGTTAGGACCCAGAGGTATGTGTGCCCACCGGTGTGCATGCACACACACACACACACACCTCCCACGCACACACACATACCACCCACAAATATCCATACCACACACACACAGCACACAAATACATACCACACACCACACACACACCACACACACACACACATACCATCCACACATATACATACCACACACATACCCACATATACACCACATACACATGTACAACACACACATATACATGCCATATACACATGCCACACACACGCCACACACACCACCCACACATGCACACACCACACACACATACACACGTACACATACCACATACACACCGCATACAACACACACACTTGTATGTATCACATACACATACCACACACACCACACACACACGTCACCCACACAGCCTACCATGTACACATAGCATATACACAAACCACACACACACACCATCCACACATACACATATACATACCAGGTACACATACTACGCAAACCACACACACACCACACACACAACCATCCACACACCACACACACACACATTTACATACCACAGACACCCACCCACACATCCCATACATATCACCCACATACACACACACATACACTATGTACACATACCACACAAACCGTACACACACCACAAACACACACAACACACACATACACACCACACAAATAACACACTCATCACACACCCACCACACAAATGCCACACACACACAGACACCACACACCACACGCTAGCTGCCCTAGGAAACTCAAACCAGTTTTTGTGCCTTTTGAGAACAAATATAAATTCAAAACCAGCTCAACAGAGCAGCTTCTTGCTGAATAAACTGGCCTCGGTCTGGTGCTGTTAATCTGACAAGAGTTCTCCCGAGTGCCTGGAAGCTTGCAGTCTGAGGAGACCACACTTAAGTGCAGTGACCCTGAGGTCTGCTGCCCTTCAGCCCACCACTCTCTGCCCATCGTGAGTGTCTTGAGCCGGGGTTGCCCTACATACGCAGGCGCCCGGGGACCCTCTGCAAAAAGGTGGATTCTGGGTCCCAGTCAGGCTGTCCCTGTGATGGCTCTGCTTCTAGCACCCAGGGTCAGATCAACAATGAGGCTTTGAACTCACAGGCACAACCCAAGGTGTCTAAACGTATCTACAGCGTCATAGATCGTATCGACCTGAGTCCATTCTTTAATAACCCTTGCTGGCATTTTAACCCTCCTTGTTAATCATTTCCCAGATGATACAATGATTTATCCAACCAATCGTTGATTCAGGCAGCATGGTATATGTTGGTGGCATTGTCAGGAGTAAAGATGAGTTTGATATAAAAATTAATATAAGCATGAAAAGAGCTGGTGTGTAATGAAATTTTATATTACACTTGTGTATTTTGTGACCCACTTTTGAGTGTATCTTTTTAATGACATGCAGTCACCTTGCTTTGAGTGTGTCTGATATTTTTGTGGGATCGTGAGGAATAAGGCTTTCTGTTGGATACTCTCTGTCCAGGTATAAATGTTTGCTTCGAAGGCTTCGGTGTTTCAATACCTAGAGCTCATGCCTGGCCATGGTGGTTTGTTCCTAGAGGTGGTCTGTCTTGACTCTCCATCATGTGGGAAGGCTCACTCAGCATCATGGGATTCCCAGGTGCCAGGGGCCCCCTGGGCAGGCTCCATGGGTACATGGTCCACTAGACAAGCCTGCTCTATGCTTTTCTGTTCACAAGACCTGAGTGTCTAGTGCTGTCATGGAAACATGCTGTTGTTTAGTCTCTCAGTCACGTACAACTCCTTGTGACGCCATGGACTATAGCTCGTCAGGCTCCTCTGTCATTGGGATTTCCCAGGAAGGAATACTGGGGTGTTCTTCCCAACTGCTGCAGGGGATTCCGTTCTGCAGGGGATCTTCCCAGCTTAGAGGTTGAACCTGAATCTCCTGCATTGCCGGCGGGTTCTTTACCGCTGAGCACCAGGGCTTCCCATCACGGAACTGTACACATGATTTTTAGAAAGGGAGGTGCCATATATAGTTACAGTGGGCAGCAAAATGGGGTGAAGCACGGGTCAATTCAGTCCTCATTTTCATAAGAAGCCCTATATTGAAGGCTCCCACTTTTCTAATTAACCAGCCTTTTCCTTCTAGGTCCCATTTTATTGCTCTCTTATTAATGCTCATATGACACCTTGCTTATAAAGGGTCACACTAAACAGTCTGCTTAATGACACTCAGAAAGTGATCAGGGCCTCAGCTTAAATTGTAGCTCATCACACAGATGACCCGGCCCTGCTGGTCTTGTTGCCTGCTGGTTCTGCTTCAGTGGGAATTGCAAGGCTGCCGCCGGTTGCTGAGGGCCCAGCGAGACCCCAGGACTGTGACCCCACTGGGCATGTCCCTTCCCTTTGTCCCGATGTCTTAGGATTGGAGTCACAGCCATAGCCATTAGTGGTTATCCCTGTGGGTGTTTTAAATCAGTATAGTTCAAAGGACAGAGAAAAAGACATCTTTTCCTTCCAAAAGGCCTAGGTCCGTCCCTACTGTAGCTGCGGATAATGGAGGGGTCTACAGAAGGGCCAGACAAGTGATGCTTGGGGGTTTGTCTGGGAATTCTGATTAAAAAAAAAAAAAAAAAAACTTCAAAATTTGGGTTGGAATTCCAATTTTTAAAAGGAACTTAGGTATTTGTTCTCTAATGTTGTATTTGTACAAAGTGCAGAGGCCATTGAGAACATCACAAACTGTGATGAAATCAAATGAAACACTCCTGGTGATGTTCACCTTCAGGCTCCACCTGAATGTCTGTGCTGTGGTCAGAGGTTTCGTGTCACCCAAACGCATGTGTTGAGACCCTGACCCCAGGCAATGGTGTTAGGAGGTGGTCCAGGCATGAAGGGGAGCTTCAGAGTGGGATTAGAGCCCACCCCACCCCTTCCCACATGTGGGCCCAGCGAGACATCTGGGACCCCTCCCTCCACCCTGCTAGCACCTGACCTGAACTCCCAGCATCCACAACCGTGAACATCAGAATAAGAAATTAAAAACCACCTAACCTGAAGTATTTTGTTATGGCAGCCTGAGCGGGGTAAGAAAATTCAAATGGAGCTGTTTTTAGGTATTTATAATGGCACCCCACTCCAGTACTCTTGCCTGGAAAATCACATGGACGGAGGAGCCTGGTAGGCTGCAGTCCATGGGGTAGATAAGAGTCAGACATGGCTGAGCGACTTCCCTTTCACTTCTCACTTTCATGCATTGGAGAAGAAAATGGCAACCCACTCCAGTGTTCTTGCCTGGAGAATCCCAGGGATGGGGGAGCCTGGTAGGCTGCCATCTATGGGATCGCACAGAGTCAGACACGACTGAAGGGACTTAGCAATGTTGTAATAGGGCTTCTTTTTTGGGGCTCCAAAATCACTGCAGATGGTGACTGCAGCCATGAAATTAAAAGACGCTTACTCCTTGGAAGAAAAGTTATGACCAACCTAGATAGCATATTCAAAAGCAGAGACATTACTTTGCTGACTAAGGTCCGTCTAGTCAAGGCTATGGTTTTTCCAGTAGTCATGTATGGGTGTGAGAGTTGGACTGTGAAGAAGGCTGAGCACCGAAGAACTGATGCTTTTGAACTGTGGTGTTGGAGAAGACTCTTGAGAGTCCCTTGGACAGCAAGGGGATCCAACCAGTCCATTCTGAAGGAGATCAGCCCTGGGATTTCTTTGGAGGGAATGATGCTAAAGCTGAAACTCCAGTACTTGGGCCACCTCATGCGAAGAGTTGACTCATTGGAAAAGACTCTGATGCTGGGAGGGATTGGGGGCAGAAGGAGAAGGGGACGACAGAGGATGAAATTGCTGGATGGCATCACGGACTCGATGGATGTGAGTCTGAGTGAACTCCGGGAGTTGGTGATGAACAGGGAGGCCTGGCGTGTTGTAATTCATGGGGTTGCAAAGAGTCAGACATGACTGAGTGACTGAACTGAACTGAACTGAACTGAATAGGGCTTCCCTGATGGCTCAGACAGTAAAGAATCTGCCTACAATGCGGGAGACCAGGATTCGATCTCTGGATCAGGAAGATCCCCTGGAGAAGGGAAAGGCAACCCACTCTAGTATTCTTGCCTGGAGAATTCCATGGACAGAGGAGGCTGGTGGGCTACAGTCCATGGGGTTGGGCATAATATCACCTCTGCACCTTCAGATTCTTATTTACGAATGGCAGAAAAGGGAGAACCTGCATGTTAGTCATTTACAAAATGTTTAATTAGCAGCATCAGGGGTGGGTGTAGGGTGAGGAATTACCAGACAGGGAATTACTAAAATGCCAGTGTTCTTTGTGTGTTTCCAAAAGTTCACAAAAGACTCCAAATCTGACGTTTAAAATGATTAATATTATTATTACAAAAATATTTATAGAAGGTTTATTAAATAACTGGAAAGTGATTTGGCTCCTTTAAAATTCTTTAAATTACTCAATGTTATTTTTGGAGTGCTTTAGGTCTAGAGATAAAGAGAGTGGAAAAAGCAGAGTTCCCACAGGGCACCCCACTTGCCGCCACCCCCCCCTCCACTAACGTTTTGTGTGCTACATTTGTTACAAATGAGAGACTCATTGACACATTGTTATAAACTAAAATTCATACTTTAGAGCTCATTCTTTGTGATGTGCATTCTATGAGTCTCAAAAAATGTATAATAATGTGTCTACTAGTCTGGGTCCTTTTTATTAGGTTAAAAATTAAGTGGGGCCTAACAGAGATCAAAATGTCACAGTAATAACTTTCGTCATGTTTTTCCTTCTGAAAATATTAGCCTTGGAAGGAAATGTTTTCACCAGCAGCCACTGTTTCGCGTCTGGGGCACGCAGCCAGAAGCGTGTTATCTTATCTCTCGTGGTGTGTGCCAACTCACAGACGAGTAGCTCAGAAGCCGTGTTTTTCTTGAGTGTAAGCTGATCCTCAAAACAGGACCTTCGATTCAAAACACAGTTTAGTTTCATGAGGGCATTTTAGTTTTTCTAGCTGGAACTCACATGGAAACTGATGAAACTTACAATCTCTTCCTGTATAAACATTCGTCCAACAATTTCTTCATTTTTTTCGCTCATTTATTTGTGCTTTTCTGCCCAGGAGTCCATCCTCTTTCAAGCTGAAGTTTCAACATCACTTCTTCCTTTCAGAAAGCACGAGCCCGGTGGAAACAAAGGAAAGCTCTGAGCTCTGGTGCCAGGCTGGAGTCTGAGCAACGTCCGCTCACCTCCAGGGAAGTCCCAGGACACGGGCCTGCGGAGGAGGAAGGGAGAACAGGAAGGGAGGACTCGACCGGTCAAGTAGGGGATTTCCCTCGAGCTACAGGGAATTGTTTGCCCAGTTATCCCTGAAAATTTAATTCAGCTTGTAAAACCCGACACAGTATACCAGTGTGATCACTGTGATTGTAAAATGTGCAAACTTGTCCAAATGAAAATTCCTGCTATTGACATGATTTCCCCATGAAAATCACAAGCTCTGTGACATGCTGTGCTCCTCTCTCAAGCAGAAATTCTCTTAAACACAGTGTCTTTCACTCCCAGTGTGCCTGAGATTGATGCAGAAAAGATAGTTGAGGCAGAAACAACTTTTTTCTCTTAGTTGTTCAAGGCACCTGGAGGTTGGGATCAGCCCGTCCACTGAGGAAGCTTGTGGCTGGTTCAGAGTTTAGCTTCGTCAGCATCACCTCCGTCATTAGATGCTAAGATTGCCCAGGGAAACTTGGCCTGCTGGCAGCACAGGTGAGGGGCCACGCTTGGCCACACACAGTCACCTCTCTAACCAGGCTCCCATGACCTGGCAAGTTCAATCTTCTCTTATGATCCAGAGATGACTTTCCAGGAAAGGTGGTCAGGAGCTCATACTGGAGTCACTCAAACTTCCCAGTGCTGTTCATACCTGACTGGTTCTCAACCCATACCTAAGACTAGGTTCACACGCGCGCGCGCGCGCGCACACACACACACACACACACACACACACCCATTCGCCATGCCACCCACTCTGCTTTGCTCTGGCTGCCTCGTTCATGCAGGCACATATGCAAACTCAGACTATCTCCTTAAGCTCACTTTGTTTCCCTCACCAGCAGGTGCGTGTTTTTTTAATTAAACTTTTACTTCTACAGTAAAAGTTCTACTTGAGGTTTCATGACCACAAGCACAGCAGGAGTTTGATCATGTATGTAGAAAATCTAAAAGAATCTACAGATAAATCCTTTGGTTAAAAATGAATGTAGCAAAAGTGTGAGTTTTTTTTTTAAGAGAGGGTGATAAAACTATTCTAAAATGATTGTAATGGTGGTTGAATAATTCTGTGAATATGCTAAAAGAATAACACTTGAAATAGCTGAATTACATGACATGTGAACTGCATGTCAATAAAGCTGCTAATTTTAAAGTGAATTTAGTGAGGACACTGGGCTCAGTGGGTAAAGAATCCTCCTGCAATGCAGGAGACACAGGAGACAAGGGTTTAATCCCTGGGTCCTCCATGGTAACCCACTCCAGTATTCTTGCCTGGAGAATCCCATGGACAGAAGAGCCTGGGGGACTATAGTTCATGGGGGTGGCAAAGAGTCAGACATGGCTGAAGTGACTGAGCACACACACACACACACACGTCAATTGTACTTATATAGACCTACAACAAGCAATTAGAAAATGAGAATTTCTGAATGAAATCATTTCAATAACATTCAAAAGCATCAAATACCTAGTAATAAACCTAACAAAATATTCTGAAAATTATAAAATAGTTATTAAGGTATTAAGGAAGACCTAAATAAATGAAGGCTTATGACCTTCATAGATGAAAAGATAAACATTACATAGATATACAAATGTACTTTTTTGTACATTTTTATAGAAATGTAGATTTCATTGTAATCCCAATTAAAATCCAATCAGGGGTATGTGTATTTTTGTGGGGGGGCTCAGGAGATGCTGGTTCAATCCCTGGGTCAGGAAGATCCTCTGGAGGAGGAAATAGCAACTCACTCCAGTATTCTCGCCTGGAGAATCCCATGGACAGAGGAGCCTGGTGGGCTACAGTCCATAAGGTCAGACGCGACTGAGCATGCACTGGGGGGAGGGGACTATTGCCAAGCTGACTGTGAAGGTTGTACAGGTATGCAAAGGGACCAGAATACCCAAGAAGACCTTGCAGAAGACCCGGCTCAGGGACTCCGCCACCAGATAACCAAGTCCCAACCCAAGAGTCCTCGGTGACGCTGCTGGGCGCTGGGACCTCTGGTGTGTGAACACCCACCTCTCCACCTGCCCCACAGGCAGGTCCAGCCAGCGGGAGGCATCCACAAAGTGGCCTGTGGAAGCTCCAGCTGCTTGTCGGGCAGTGGGATGGAGTTTGGATTTACAGGCGGATGAGAACAGGTGAGCTCATACCAGAGCAAACCAGACTCCTCATGGCCAGCTGAGCCAGCAGCTGCCCTCTGGCCCAGTGCCCTTTGGCCCTGCACTCTCTGGTGGGGTGATGGGACCTTGCAGAGTGGTGTGGAGGCCCTTCCTGCAGCCTGAAGAGGCTCTTACCACCTCTCTTCTGTGAGACCTTGGGCAGGCTCGTCACCTTGCGGGCCTCACAATCCTCATCAGTATCTTGGGCATCATGGGGCACCTGGGACCCTCCTTACAGCAGGGGGTGAGGAGTCAGTGGGGGTGTCGCCCAGCACACAGCCTCCGGTCTGCTGTCGCTTGAGCCCAATTCCACAGCCTCTGACATGTGATCCTGGGGTCTGGCAGCTGGCACCCTGTTTCAGACTGCCCAGGTTACCAGCAGGCTGTTGGGTCAGCCCTGCCCTCCCTCACTGCAGTCTCCACACCGCACCCTGTGCTCAAGGAGCCCCACCTGCCCCGCTCTGTGGGGGAAGCCCCTTTCTGAACCCCTTGCCGGCTGGCAGGGCAGCCACTCTGTGAGGCATGTTCTGCATGCCTGTTTGCAGTGCAAGAATTTTCTCAACTTCTTTGATTTCATATCTGTGTCTATTCTCTAACCCTGAAATCTTCATTCCTAAAGGCATTAACATAATAGCCTTTGCTTTCATCCTTACATGCTTTATTTGAAACTGTATTTTTGCAGTTTAAAGTTAATAAAACCAGTATTGTTGCCATTGAGTGGATTATGAATGCAGTTTAGTATTTCTGCATGGTTCCTTTTATCCTTAGGACATGTGCCAGGAATGTATAGCCAATTCTTTGTGTTTAAATTCAGTTGAAGTTATTTCTTGTGCGATTAGTCTACCAGTATGATATAAACTTTGTTCACTTGTTTTGGATTTTTAGGGATTGCTTTGTTTTTTAATTTTTGTTGACTTTTGTAACTGAATTATATTTATATGATTCTGAAGACAAAGTTATCAACCGAGGCTTACTCAGTTTAACCTGGCTTTCTGGCCCGAAGGCAGGTTTGGCCAGTAGGGACGATGGTCTCATGAGACCGTGTGGAACATCTTGAGTGGTCCCTGCTCTGGCATGGCAGGATTGTCACCTCAGCTCCTACCTGTCATCACGTGAGGTCGGTACCTCTGCCAGAACTTGGTTCTTTGTGCTATTTTACTTGACAAGCTGTGCTGGGCCTGTGGCGGGGGTGGGCACAGAAGCCGCAACTCAAGTGAGAGACAGTTATGAACCCAGACAAGCAGGTGGATTTCTAAAACGGAGCTCAGGTCTCCATCACTCAGCCTCTTCCAGCAGCCAGCTGGTATGAGGCACGTGTGGGGCCAGAGGTCACTGGTTGGACCAGCTGACCAAGGCTGATCGTGAAGAACTAGCTTGCCAGACAGGTCTCTCTCCATTCCAGGAAGGCAGCTGCTGAGAAATAAGAGAAACTCCACAGACTTGCCTGGTGACAGTGAGAGGCCCTCGCCTGGCATGTAGGGCCCTGAAGCTCGTGCTGGGCTTGCATTCAGCTCACACTCGGGCCTTCTGAGCAGCTGGGATCTGAGGCCAGAAGAAGCTGGGCCTCCCTGCCTCCCCAACCCCTTGTTGTTGTTCAGTTGATAAGTTGTGTCCGACTCTTTGTGACCCCAAGGACTGCAGCACACCAGGCTTCCCTGTCCTTCACTAAGTCCCTGAGTCTGCTCAAACTCCTGTTCATTGAGTCCATGATACCATCCAACAGTCTTGTCCTCTGTCGTCCCCTTCTCCTCAATCCCTCAATCCCCTTCTCCTCCTGCCCTCAATCTTTCCCAGCATCAGGGTCTTTTCAAAGGGTTGTTTCTTTGCATCAGGTGGCCAAAGGATTGGCGCTTCAGCTTCAGCATCAGTCCTTCCAATGAATATTCAGGGATGATTTCCCTTAGGATTCTGCCCATCTGCAGCCCTGAGGCACAGGGAGAGGATTCCACTCCCTTCCCTGGCCCAGGAGGCTGAGCAGGGAGCTCTGCTTTGGGGGCGCCCTGGGTCTATGTGCAGCTAAGCCAGCCAGCTCACCTCTGTGCCTGCTCCCTCAGGTGCTCTGAGTTAAACAGCCCACTGTTTCCAGGGAAAGAAGGGTCCAGATAGAGTGTGTGAGGCCCACCCTTCCTGTGGGGGTGGGCTGGCTTATCTGCCCCTCCCAGAACAGCTTCCTTCCTCCCACACTGGCGACCCCGGGAGTGCAGCCCTGGAAACTCTGACCAGCTGACCACGGCCAACCTCCTCTTTCCATACATTGGGAGGCTCACGCCCAGCCCCGCACAGCAGCATCTGGGACCTATTTCCTGCTAGTTACACACGGCATGGCCTGGGCCACAGCCAGCTGGCTGGCCTGGAGCAGCCCCATCAGTCATGGACATTGCCCAGGGTAAGGCTCTGCCTTCTCTCCACGGCGACCACACGTGTGCTTGGGTATGGGGGCCTTGAGGAGGATAAACCAGAGATAAAATGCCAGAAACTGGGGGAGAGGAAGCTGGCCCCCAGAGCCTGGCCAGCCATCCAGACTCAACGTGCTGGCCCTGCCGTCCAGCCTGTGGTCCCTTGGGCTCCTCCCCAGCTCGGCTCCCCCACCGGCCTCCTCTGTCCCTTTGCAACTCTGTTCTAGTGCCCGGTGGTCACCTCTGCAGCATCACCATACCCCTGCTCACAGGGCCAGGCCCCCGCTGTGGCGTGTGACCCACAGCCAGGGTCTCAGGGACCCACTGTCTTGACCTCAACAGCCCTTTGGAAAGTTACCTCCAGAAGGAGAGGGGCTGGGCAGTGGTGGTCAAGGCCTCAGGGTGTATGTGTGGGGGGCACCATGAGAGTAGGCCACGCGTGGGCCTTCAGGCCCCCCAGCAGGTCCCAGGACCACACTGAACCAAGTTTCTTCACCTGTGTCCCGTATACACCGAGCCAGGTGGCTCCACACATAGACACACACACATGTACCCACATATACATGCTGTCATGAGCCGAACTGTGCCCGCACAGCTTACATATCAAAGTCCTGACCCCCAACATCTCAGAGTATGACCTTCCGTGGAGACAGGGTCTTCACAAGGTGTCCCAGCTTAGGTGGCTGTAACAGATACCACAGAATGGGATTTAAACAGCACACATTATTCTCTCTCAGCCTGGAGACTTAGGTCTGAGATCCAGGAGTCACAGGCTAGGCCCTCCTGAGGCTGCTCTCCTGGGCGTGCAGCCGGCCGTCTCCCCTCTGTCCTCACGGGGTCGCTCCTCTGCATGTCTGTGTCCTCACCGCTTGCCGCGCGGACGCCTCACAAGGCGTCTCAACCGTCCTCACAAGGACGCCGTTCGTGCAGGATCAGGGTCACCCCATGACCACTTTTGACTTTTCGTTGCTGTTGTTTAGTCGCTCAGTTGTGCCTGACTCTTTTGTGACTCCCTGGACTATAGCCCGTCAGGCTCCCTTGTTCATAGCATTTCCCAGGCAGGAATACTGGAGTGGGTTGCCATTTCCTTCTTTATATTTTACCTTGATTCTCTGTCTTCAAATGAGGTCACATTATGAGATGATGAGGGATCAGAACTTTAACATATGAGCTTAAGAGGGCACAAATCAGCCCATAGCAGAGATAATCTACGATGAGGCCGTGAGGGTAGACCCTAATCCAATAGGATTATGTCCTTAGATAAAGGAGAGATTTGCGTTCTTCGATAAAGGACAGAGATGGGCACCTGGGAGAATGTCATGAGAAGATGAAAACAAGAGACCAAGATGATGTTTCTACAAGCCAAGAAACCCCAAAGACTTCCCAGGGACTGAGACAAGCCTGGAACGGACTCTCCCTCAAGGCCCCCAGAAGCCAGCAACCCTGCCAACACCTTGATCTCAGACCCCTGGCCTCCAAAGCTGTGGAGAAAATAATTTCCTGTCGTGTAAACTGCCCAATTTGTAGCAATCTGTTACCGTGGGTCTAGCAAACTGATACACAGACAATAGCACGTAGCTGCACTGGTACACACACGCACACACGCAGCCGCACATGTACACGTGCACAGGTGTGCATATATGCATATGGGTATGCACAGCTGCACAGGTCACAGCATGCGGAAAGCAGCCAAAGAAGTGCTTTGAGGGAAATTCATAGCTTTAAATGCTTCAGTCCAATTCAGTCGCTCAGTTGTGTCTGACTCTTTGCAACCCCATAGACTGCAGCACGCCAGGCCTCCCTGTCCATCACCAACTCCTGGAGTTTACTCAAATTCATGTCCATTGAGTCAGTGGCACCATCCAACCATCTCATCCTCTGCCATCCCCTTCTCCTCCTGCCTTCAATCTTTCCCAGCATCAGGGTCTTTTCCAATGAGTCAGTTCTTTGCATCAGGTGGCCAAAGTGTTGGAGCTACAGCTTCACCTTCAGCATCAGTCCTTCCAATGAACACTCAGGACTGATCTCATTTAGGATGGACTGGTTGGATCTTCTTGCAGTCCAAGGGACTCTCAAGAGTCTTCTCCAACACCACAGTTCAAAAGCATCCATTCTTTGGCGCTCAGGTTTCTTTATAGTCCAGCTCTCACATCCATATATGACTACTGGAAAAACCTAGCTTGGACTAGATGGACCTTTGTTGGCAAAGTAAAGTCTCTGCTTTTTAATATGCTGTCAAGGTTGGTCATAACTGTTTTTCCAAGGAGCAAGTGTCTTTTAATTTCATGGCTGCAGTCACCATCTGCAAGGATTTTGGAGCCCCCCAAAATAAAGTCACTCACTGTTTCCACTGTTTCCCCATCTATTTCCCATGAAGTGATGGGATCAGATGCCATGATTTTCGTTTTCTGAATGTTGAGCTTTAAGCCACCTTTTTCTCTCCCCTCTTTCACTTTCATCAAGAGGCCCTTTAGCTCCTCTTCACTTTCTGCCAGAAGGGTGGTGTCGTCTGCACATCTGACATTGATATCTCTCCCGGCAGTCATGCTTCCAGCTTGTGCTGCCTCCAGCCCAGCTTTCTCATGATGGACTCTGCATATTAGTTAAATAAGCAGGGTGACAATATACAGCCTTGATGTACTCCGTTCCCTATGTGGAACCAGTCTGTTGTCCCATGTCCAGCTCTAACTGTTGTTTCCTGACCTGCATACAGATTTCTCACAAGGCAGGTCAGGTGGTATGGTATTTCCATCTCTTTAAGAATTTAATTTAAGAATTTAAATGCTTACCTTAGATATTTAGATATAAACAAAAAGAAAGGCTTAATTATCTAAGTTTTCACCATAGAAAACTGGTGAAAGACATGCAAATTAAGTACAAAAAGTAAAAAAAAAAAAAAAGAAAGAATCATAAATAGAAAACAAACAAAAAATTAATGCAGCAAAAAATTGATTTTTGAAAATTTAAAAATTGATAACTCTATAAGACTATTTTTAAAAATAGAAGAGACAGAAATCAAGGATGAGAGAAAGGATATCAACACAGATCCTTCAAATTAATGAAAAGAGAATGAATAAACAAATTTATGTTACAACCAACTTTCCATTGCTTCTAACTTGGGTCAATAAATTCAACTTAGGTGTCACAAATTCTGTGAAAACACAGCTTACCAAAACTAACACAAAATGAAATAGAAAATCTGAATAGACCTCTAACTGTGATGTAAGTAAAGTCCAATGCTGTAAAGAGCAATATTACATAGGAACCTGGAATGTTAGGTCCATAAATCAAGGTAAATTAGAAGTGGTCAAACAGGAGATGGCAAGAGTGAACATCGACATTTTAGGAATCAGTGAACTAAAAGGGACTGCAAAGGGTGAATTTAATTCAGATGACCATTGTATCTACTACTGTGGGCAAGAATCCTTAAAAGAAATGGAGTAGACCTCATAGTAAAAAAAAAAAAAACCCTGAAATGCAGTACTGGGTGCAATCTCAAAAACGACAGAATGATCTCAGTTCCTTTCCAAAGCAAACCTTTCAACAACACAGTAATTCAAGTCAATGCCCAACCAGTAATCCTGAAGAAACTGAAGCTGAACAGTTCTATGAAGACCTACAAGACTTTCTAGAACTAATATCCCCCAAAAGATGTCCTTTTCATCATAGGAAATTGGAATGCAAAGTAGAAAGTGAAGAGATGCTTGGAATAACAGGCAAATTTGGCCTTGGAGTACAAAATGAAGCAGGGTAAAGGCTAACAGAGTTTTGCCAGGAGAATGCGAACACCCTCTTTCAACAATACAAGAGAACACTCTACACATGGAGATCACCAGATTGTCAAAACTGAAATCAGATTGATTATATTCTTTGCAGCTGAAGATGGAGAAGCTCTATACAGTCAGCAAAAACAAGACCTGGAGCTGACTGTGGCTCAGATCATGAACTCCTTATTGCCAAATTCAGACTTAAATTGAAGTAGAGAAAACCACTAGACCATTCAGGTATGACCTAAATCAAATCCCTTATGATTATACAGTGGAAGTGACACATAGATTCAAGGAATTAGATCTGATAGACAGAGTGCCTGAAGAACTATGGATGGAGGTTCATGACATTGTAAAGGAGGCAGTGATCAAGATCATCCCCAAGAAAAATAAATGCAAAATGGCAAAATGGTTGTCTGAGGAGGCCTTACAAATAGCTAAGAAAAGAAGAGAAGCAAAAGGCAAAGGAGAAAAGGAAAGATATACCCATTTGAATGCAGAGTTCCAAACAATAGCAAGGAGAGATAAGAAAGCCTTCCTCAGTGATCAGTGTAAAGTAATAGAGGAAAACAATAAAATGGAAACGTCTAGAGACCTCTTCAAGAAAATTAGAGATATCAAGAGAACATTTCATGCAAAGATGGGCACAATAAAGCAGAAAAAGTATGGACCTAACAAGCAGAAGATATTAAAAAGAGGTGGTAAGAATACACAGAAAGGAAAGTGAAGTCGCTCGGTTGTGTCCGACTCTTTGTGACCCGTGGACTCTAGCCACCAAGCTCCTCCATCCATGGGACTCTCCAGGCAAGAATACTGGAGTGGGTTGCCATTTCCTTCTCCAGGGGATCTTCCTGACCCAGGGATAGAACCCAGGTCTCCCACATTGCAGGCAGACGCTTTAACCTCTGCACCACCAGGGAAACCCTTAAATACAAGAATCCAAGGACTAACATCAAAGATTTCAAGGGAGGAAAGGAAGCCAGGTTGAAAGAAGAAGGGAGAGGAGGTGGGAGAGGCGGGGTGAAAGGGGTGGCCTTACAGACGTCTCCTGCCACCTACAGATACCCAGGCGTTATGGGGCTTTTCCCTGGGCCTCCAGAGAAGGGAGGACTGGAACTCAGCCCTGCCAGAAATCAGACCAGACCAGAACCAGAATTCGAGTTCTCTGCCAAGAGGAGGTGATCAGTTTCCAATCCTCAGCTCAGGCTGAGGGCCCTTCGACCAGATCCCTGCATCCAGGACCAGGGGACTAGAAAAACAGGGAAGGACAGGACGGGTTAAGGAGAGGAAAGAGAGAGGGAAGGGGAGAGAGGTCAATAAAGTCTATTGTTCCTTACCGGTTGGGGCACTCTGGCCAGTTCTCCTGGGTTCCCTTACCCTACTGCTCTCCACCCGAGTGCCCTTTCCCAATAAAATCTCTTGCTTTGTCAGCACATGTGTCTCCTTGGACAATTCATTTCCGAGTGTTAGACAAGAGCCCAGTTTCGGGCCCTGGAAGGAGTCCTTCTTCCTGCAAAAAATGGCAACTCTGGTGGGATTCTTCTTCACTGAGACTGACATCCTGACCACTTGGGGGTACTCAGGGGCCAGCTTGCCTGCCAATGGACCAGACCCAGCAGCTGCAACTGGGACCCTTTTGTCCCTGGTCTCCTCCTGATGTGGACAACTGGCCAGAGTGCCCTGACCAGTAAGGAACAAAAGAATACACAGAAGAACTATACAAAAAAGATCTTTATGACCCAGATAACCATGATGGTGTGATCACTCACCTAGAGCCAAACATCCTGGAATGTGAAGTCAAGTGGGCCTTAGAAAGCATCACTACAAACAAAGCTAGAGGAGGTGATGGAATTCCAGTGGAGCTATTCAAATCCTAAAAGCCATTGCTGTGAAAGGGCTGCACTCAATATGCCAGCAAATTTGGAAAACTCAGCTGTGGCTACAGGACTGGAAAAGGTCAGTTTTCATGCCAATTCCAAAGAAAGGCAATGCCAAAGAATGCTCAAACTACTGCACAATTGGACTCATCTCACATGTTAGCAAAGTAATGCTCAACATTCTCCAACCTGGTTTCAACAATACATGAACCATGAACTTCGAGATGTTTAAGCTGGGTATAGAAAAGGCAGAGGAACCAGAGATCAAATTGCCAATATCCGCTGGATCATCGAGAATGTAAGAGAGTTCCAGAAAAGCATCTACTTCTGCTCTATTGACTATGCCAAAGCCTTTGACTGTGTGGATCAAACAAACTGTGGAAAATTCTTAGAGATGGAAATACCAGACCACCTGACCTGCCTCCTGAGAAATTGTATGCAGGTTTCTGGAAATCTGGACATGGAACAACAGACTGATTCCAAATCAGGAAAAAGAGTATGTCAAGGCTGTATATTTTCACCCTGCTTATTTAACTTATATGCAGAGTACATCATGTGAAATGCTGGGCTGGATGAAGAACAAGCTGGAATCAAGATAGCTGGGAGAAATATCAATAACCTCAGATATGCAGATGCTGCTGATGCTGCGGCTAAGTCGCTTCAGTCATGTCCAACTATGTGCGACCCCATAGACAGCAGCCCACCAGGCTCCCCCGTCCCTGGGATTTGCCAGGCAAGAACACTGGAGTGGGTTTCCATGTCCTTCTCCAATGCATGAAAGGGAAAAGTAAAAGTGAAGTTGCTCAATGAGTCTGACTCTTAGCGACCCCGTGGACTGCAGCCTACCAGACTCCTCCATCCCTGGGATTTACCAGGCAAGAGTACTGGAGTGGGTTGCCATTGCCTTCTCTGGATATGCAGATGACACCACCCTTATGGCAGAAAGGGAAGAACTAAAGAGCCTCTTGATGAAAGTGAAAGAGGAGAGTGAAAAAGTTGGCTTAAAACTCAACATTTGGAAAACTAAGATCATGGCATCTGGTCCCATCACTTCATGGCAAACAGATGGTGAAACAATGAAAACAGTGAGAGACTTTCTTTTTTTGGGCTCCAAAATCACTACAGATGGTGACAGCAGCCATGAAATTAAAAGACACTTGCTCCTTGGAAGGAAAGCTATGACTAACCTAGACAGCATATTAAAAAGCAGAGACTTCACTTTGCCAACAAAGGTCCATCTAGTCCAAGCTATGGTTTTTCCAGTAGTCATGTATGGATGTGAGAGTTGGACTATAATGAAAGCTGAGTGCTGAAGAATTGATGCTTTTGAATTGTGGTGTTGGAGAAGACTCTTGAGAGTCCCTAGGACACCAAGGAGATCCAACCAGTCGGTCCTAAGGAAATCAGTCCTGAATATGCACTGGAAGGACTGATGCTGAAGTTGAAACTCCAATACTTCAGCCACGTAATGGGAAGAACAGACACATTGGAAAAGACCCTGATACCAGGAAAGATTGAAAGCGGGAGGAGAAGGGACAACAGGATGTGATGGTTGTATGTCATCACTGACTCAATGGGCATGAGTTTTAGCAAGCTCTGGGAGTTGGTGATGGATAGGGAGGCCTGGTGTGCTGCAGTCCACGGGGTTGCAAATAGTTGGACATGACTGAGTGACTGAATTGAATTGAACTGAACTACCTTTAAAAGTTGAATTCATCATCAAAACTGTTTCTACAAAGAAACCTGTGAGTTTGATCAAAGATTAGGAAGGAAATATTATCAATCTCACACAGAATCATTCAGAAAATCCAAGAAGAAACAATTCCCAACTCATTTCATGAGGTTGGCATAAGTCCGATCCCACACCTGTCAAAAGACATTACAAGAAAAGAACTGTAGAGGTTTATAATATTCATAAACCCAGATACAAAATACCTAACAAAATATTAGCAAATTAAATTCAGTGATACATGTAAAACGAAACACATAGTGTGATCAAGCACAGTTTAGCTCAAGGACTCAAGATTTAATATTTGAAAATCAATGTAATTCACCATATTAGTAGAATAAAGCATGATCACCTCAATAAATGCAGAAATATTAATTAACAAAGATTTAACACCCATTTTCAATGAAAGCTGTTTACAGACTAAGTGGAGCCTTCTCATCTGACATGCTTCATCCAAGAAACACCTATAGCTTGTGGTGAAGTTGGAGAAGGCAATGGACCCCTACTCAAGTATTCTTGCCTGTAAAATCCCATGGATGGAGGAGCCTGGTAGGCTAGTCCATGGGGTCGCGAAGAGTCTAACACGACTGAGTGACTTCACTTTCACTTCTCACTTTCATGCGTTGGAGAAGGACATGGCAACCCACTCCAGTGTTCTTGCCTGGAGAATCCCAGGGATGGCGGAGCCTGGTGGGCTGCCGTCTACAGGGTCACACAGAGTTGGACACGACTGAAGCGACTTAGCAGCAGCAGCAGCAGCAGTGGTGAATTACCAAATGCTGGGCCCTCAAGTCTGGGACCAGGCCAGACCGAGTGTTCTGACCACGCTGTGCAGTGTTGTACTGAAAATTACAGCCAAGGCAAGAAGAGAGGCTGAGAAATCAGAGGCAAATGGTTTGCAAGATGTTTCTGTTACTCAGGGCCCCTCTTCCACCCAAACCCAGCTCTCAGCTCGAGGTTACTAGGCTGAGGCTCTGCAAACATCAATCCTCCTTTGCCCCCTGCCTCATCGCACATCTGGCCAAGAGCAGGTGCCAGAGGGAGGCTGGAAGAGCCTGCGCCTGAGGGGAGGTGATGTCCAAGTTCAGTGTGAGGCCCTGGACAGCACCCCTGGTGGGAAGGAGCACTGTGGGGCCCTTGACAGAAGGTGAGCGGGTTCCGTGGGTAACACAGTCATGTTGCATCACCCAACAGTTGCACACTGAGGATTGGTGGGGAGAGCCCGTGCTCCCAGGAGGTGCACACTGAGGTCAGGGTCAGTGGACATAGGGCCCCCCACTTACTTTCTGCTGATTCTAAAAGCACTTCAGACAGAGGGTGAGCATTGGAGGAAATGGGAATAAAATGCAGGGAATCAGCAAGTCAGCATTAAGGCCCTCTCTCTTCTGGCAACTTTCCGTGAATTTTCTTTAGGTTTGAAATGATTTCAAAATAAATACTAAAGAAAAAGAAGAGCAGTTAGGTCAGAGACGAAATCTGTTTCTCCCAAGGAGGCGGCCACACGCTTACAAGCCCAGCAAGCAAGGCCCGGCTCTGTGTTTATGAGGCTGTTTTGCTGCCGAATGCGCTGAAGCTGCACATTTCAAAGCTGACCTTAGCTCTCTGGAGCTGCGTGTTTTCCAATCAGATGTTATTCTGCAGGGAACGAACATTCAGCTTCCGGCGTTTGGTCTCCCAGCTAATGATGCTTTCCGGGTGCACGTACTCTTTTCTACCGAGAGTTCAGATCGCTGGCCCACTGGATGCAAGCGCCAGTCCCTTGCTGGGCACAGAGGATGTCGTGAGTGAGCTTGCCAGCCGAGGCATTTACGAGCCGGGAGTTGAGAGTCCCAGCTCATCTCCTGTCAAATATGGAAACAATAGTCAAATCGCCTGGTTATCTTGCGGTTTTCAAATGTTTCAATCAGTCATGTAAACAACAGCATGGGTGTAAATGAAGCCCATATGTAATGGTCACAAACATGGACCATCTGGTGGAGGGGGACGCTGGCCCGAGCTCCCGTGGTTCCTGAGCCCTGTCCCTGGGGCAAGCCACACATGACCACTGAGGACCCGCCCAGGACTCCAGGAGGGGTTCCGCTGAAGAGTGTCGCCTGACAGGTGGGGCTCCAGAGAGGGGGCGGCAAGCTTCCCTGAGGATCAGCCTGCTCTTCCTCCAGCCACCTCCTTGCTGTGAGTACCATGGGTCCCTCCCGCCCGCAGATCTGACCAGTGGTGACTAACACTGCCCCGGGGCCACTTCCACATCACTCCTGAGCAAGGCAAGGACCTGATTCACAGTCAGTTCCAGGACCCAGATGGTTGCTCGGATCAGAGTCAGAATCCATGGGTCCTGCCAGACTTCCATTCATCAGGCTCCTCAGCTCGGGACAGGGCTGGGCTGGCCAGGGCTGGGCTGGCCATGGGCACAGAACTGGACAAGAGCTTCCTGGGTGGGGGAGGGGCTGGGTCAGCACATCGCTAATCTGTATTTAATTCTGGTAGGTGCAGGTTTTAGTTCTAACTCAGTGCTCACAGGGCCCTTGGCATAGGTGCTACCATCATCCCCACCAGAAGAGGGTAAGAACCTGAGGTGCAAGGAGACCACACGGTAGGAAGTTCAGAGCCTGGACTTGAAGCTCTAATTCACCAGGTGTCCAGCTGTCCAAAGGAGCATCAATAAGGACGTGTGGGAGTCCTGGCTCTCAGGGACCTGGGGCAGCACACAAATGAAGAGCTGGAGGGTTCACAGCAGGGCTTATGCAAAGGCCCTGAGGGGACGGGTCAGCTTTGCAGACCTAGGGAAGGTGAGCCAGGCTGGGAGCAGAGGGCAGACAGCCACACGGAAGGGCCTGGAGCAGTAGCTGTGCTCAGAGGTGGCCTGGCAGCCCCAGGCGAGTGCCCTCCTTACCTGTGGTCAAACTTCGTCTGGTTTTCCTCACCCCACCTCTGCTCTGACTTCTGCAGTGGCCTCACCCGCAACTGCCCTCACACTAGCCAGAAAGCGTAAGGGAACAAACAGGCCCTCCTCAGAGTCGTCATCACCATCAGGGGATCATTGTTGTTCAGTTGCTAAGTTGTGTCCAACTCCTTGCGACCCCATGGACTGCGCACGCCAGGCTTCCCTGTCCTTCACCATCTCCTGGAATTTGCTCAAACTCATGTCCATTGAGTCGGTGATACTATCCAACCATCTCATCCTCTGTCACCCCTTTTCCTCCTGCCTTCAATCTTTCCCAGCATCAAGGTCTTTTCCAATGAGTCAGTTCTTCGCATCAAGTGGCCAAAGTATTGGAACTTCAGCTTCGGGGGATTAGGAAGAGGCAGTTGATGGTGCGTGGGGGAGAGGAGACTAGTTAACTGTACTAAGAACTTCACAAGGTTCCAACCGTGGAGCCTTTGTTCTCTTGGTGGCTGGGGGGTGAGGGATGATGCTGGAAAGTTCACTGGGTTCAGCTGCGTTTATGGAGCACCCGTGGTGGGTGGGGCAGGGGTGACCACATGAGGCCCAGGAAGACTCTAGACACAGGTCAGCCCTGCCTGGCCTCCTGGGGCCCCATGTCCACATCCTTGTGAGTGACAGGAAACATGGACACAGGGAGCCCCTGCTTAGGATAGAAAGGAAAATGGGGCCACTTTGGATGGGGTCAGAGGCCCCTCTGGGGAGGTGACGTTCCCGGGAGACCCAGTGATGCCTCCTCCTGTGCCTGCCACCTGAGGACCTTGGCTGGAGCACGAGGCCGCGTGTGTTGAGGACATGGTGGTCCCTGCCTGGTCTGGCCCCTCTGCTGTCCCAGCGGCCCCTTGGCAGTCTGTGTGCCCTGTGACACCCACAGCGCATCTGGTCATACTGGAGGGAACACAATGAGGTTCAGGGGCATGGTGGTAGGGGACACAGGTCTGTGTCTGCCCGACCCTCCCAGCCTTGACCTTGCTGACTCCCAGCCCAGCAAGATGGGTCACAGGTCCCAGGCCACCTCCTCCCTGAAGCTGCTCTGCCTGCTCTCCCTGGCACTGGCATTTACCCCATTGTTGTTATTCTGTGCTGTGCCCCCCAACACCCACACCCACGGGGTCCTGAGAGCAGGACAGGTCTACTGCCCCTTGAGAGTGGGATGAGGGGGCTGAGCAGCACCAGAACCTCTTTGGGGGAAGCCCCTTGCCCACCTCCCTCAAGTGAGGGCCCTACCCACTGCTCCTGGAGCAGGGTGGCCCCCCACCTTGCAGGACTCAGCATGTGTAGTCCAGTTCTTGGCCATTTGAACTGAGAGGCAGGCAGGGGCAACAAGAGGGGAAAGCTGTGTGTGGGGGAGTCAGGGGAAGTCTTGGTTTCTGCAGAACAGCTCAGAGCTGGGATCAGATTCCTGTGTGAATCCCTGGAGGAGGAGCTGGGATCTGCTTTCTCATTGGTGGAGCCATCACCACTGCCCTGGACTGACTGCTTCTCTGTTCCTGCTTCCCTCACATCTCTAATTAATAAGTGCCGAATCTGCTCTTTGGAATTCAGGGATGGCTAGGAGACTAAAAGCTTTTTCTAGGAACAAGAAAGAAGGACTCTGAGAGGCTTTCGAAACTGGGAGCCCCACAGAGTTCTGCTGGGTGTCAGTAGCCGCCCCAGGACACCACGTCCTGTGCTGCTGACAGCCCCTCTCCCGCAGGCAGCCCAGAAGGTGCGAGGTAACTGCCAGACAACCTTACCTGCCCAGCACAGGTGCAGCCCAGTGGATGCCAGGGTGGCAGGGCAGGGGCAGGTCAGAGGACCCTCAGAATTGTCATGCAGTTCAAGAGGAGGTCCTGGGTGACCTGGGCAACAATGGCTGCAGAGAGAGAAGGTCCTGCCTGTGGGTGAAGCTGCAGATGTTTCTTCTGCAAAGCTTCTTTGAACTTATTTTTCCTTGAAAACCCTGATCTAATTTTGGATTGAAGGAAATCAGAACATGCCACCCCAAAACATGCCCCTTTGCTGTGAGGATTATTTTGAGCTGGAGGCAGTTAAGAAACAACAAACACAGGAGGGCTCGCTGCCTGCTTCTTCCTTTCCTTTTAGGAAGATCATTTCCATGTGCAAACATGTCCTCAGGAGGTCAATCTTGGGCTAGAGTCTGTATAACAAACCTCACTAAACAAGCCCTGTTTCCTTCCCACAACTCGTCCCCTCAGCCAACACCCCCCTGCCTCTTCTATTCTCATCTCCACAAGTGTCTCTCTTTGTTAAAATGATGTATAACCACCCCACCACCCCTTGATCCTGCTCCTTTGCAGTTTTCTTTCCTGTAATGCCCCTGTCGTGTGTGTGTAAAAAACCTTTTCCCTCTGTTAATCTGGGTTTTCTCAGTTTAATTCACAGGTCTTGGGAATAGAACTTCAGAGTGTAGGAGAAAGATTTTTCTTCCTCTTCTGTAGGATGTTTAGGTACCCACACCGAGTTCATATTGCTTTTAAACCCAGAAACCCTCAAAAATCTTTTCTTTTTAAAATTATACAGACCCCCAGGCCAGACATGCAGGGTGGCCCATCGGCTGATGGGGTAACAAGAAAGTCCGATGTCAGCCCACTGTCCCTACAGTAGACGTTCTGCAAAGTTGTCTTGACAGAACCCGTTTCTTGAGTATTACAGGCGGCTTCATTATCCCAGAAGGTTGCAGGAAAGGGGACCCCTTTCAGGGCCCGAGAGTGGGCTCTTGTCTAAAACTCAGAAATGAATCATCTGAGGAGACATGTGTGCTGACAAAGCAAGAGACTTTATCAGGAAGGGGCGCCCAGGCAGAGAGCAGGAGGGCAAGGAACCCGGGAGGACTGCTCTGCCACGTGGTCAGTCTCAGGTTTTATGGTGATGGGATTGGTTTCTTGTTGTCTCTGACCAACCATTCTGACTCAGAGTCCTTCCTGGTGGTGCACATGTCCCTTAGCCAAGATGATGCCAGCGAGGAGGATTCTGGGAGGTTGGTAGGACACTTGGACGGAGTCCCCTTTCCCCTTTTGACTTTTCCCTAATCCTTCCAGTTGGTGGTAGCTTGCTAGTTCCACGTTCCTTACCAGGACATTTTGTTGTAAGATAACTCACGCAAGTGGTTACTATCTTGCCTGGCGAGGATGGGCGATTTCAGTCAGTGTTTCCCCTAACAAGAGTGCATCACGTCCCGTGTCTAGGAGTTCATGTCCAGCTTTTACAGGAAAAGTTTCAACCCAGCTGACCGTGCAGTGTGTGGGTGGATGCTCCTGCCCCACGTCCTGAGCCGACTGTGCAGGTCTCATCCCAGCTCCGGGCCTGAGTCACGGCCTGCTGGGCCCCCTACTTCCCTCCCACATCCAGGCCTGGGGTTTGGGGAATCGGGCTTTGATGGATGTTGGTCTATTACCAGGAACGCGCCTTAGTCCTCTTCCTGCAAGAGAATGTGGGCTGGCGAGAGCAGCTGGACGGCAGCCATGGACGAGTCCCTACTGACCTCTCCCAAAGACGGGGCCGGGAGCCACGTGGCTCTGTGCTTGCAGGGCTGGGGTCCCCACTGTGGCTGGCTGCACCCCTCATCCCAAGCCGACTCTGGGCCCTGCCTTCTGCTGCTCCTGCAGACTTCCCTGTGTGCCCAGGGCTCAGACTGCCCAGGGGCCACCAAGAGTCTGCCAGTGGGAGTCAGTAGGGCAGACACAAATTCCTCCCTTTGAAAATAAGAGAAGAGACTCCCCCCTCCCCTCCCTTTCCAGAACATCTTTCTGCATCATTTCCAAATGTTTGTAAATCATGTTAATGGCTACATAAGCCTCTGGCCTGTCTCACCACTCAGGAATGTCTCCTCAAGGCCTGGGAACCAGGGCTTTGAACAGTGATCTTTAAGGAAGGTGACCCCCCGACTCCTGTTTCCTGGGGGGTGGGGCAGGGGTGGGCCTAACGAGCCATGGACTTACACCGCAAAGGCTCCTTATTGAGAAGAGCCTGGTCTCTTTCTATTTCTGCAGTGCTTTCAGCAGTGGCTGTGCTATGCCTCACACTCTGGTTAAATGCCGACTCATCATAGAATTATGTCCTTCTCTTCTGCCTTTATGGAGAGGTTTCCTGGGTGGGAAAGAGATTGGGTTTTACTTCTGTCCCTGCTAGAGCCTTGGCAATGGGAGGAAAGAGGGCTTAAAGTGTCCCCTCCCTGGTCACCCCCTTGCCCTGCAGGCCCAGGTATAGCCACTCCTGTTGCAGACCCTGGCTACTGCACCAGTCCTTGTAAATAGCCTTTGCCAAACTCTCCTCCCCTCCTGGATGTGCCTCCTGGGTGTATCTGCCAGGCACCCATCCCCCACAACCTGGGGCCAGCCTTTGCAGAAGAGCCCACTGTGTTAGCTGCATTTGGTCCTGGGGGTCAGGAAAGTCCTGGCAGATCGGAGGCTATGTGGAGCGTCATGGGTTCCAAGGCTCGGAGAGCAGCCATGCGTCTTTCCCTTCCTACACCCTCTCTACCCACACGTGCCCTGGAGAGGCTGGACCTCACCAGAGCCCCAGCCCCACCTGCTCATGTCCGACACTCAGACCCCCGGGGCCCAGAATTTGCCCCTGCCTTTCCATCATTAAGGGCATGAACTTCTCCTCTTCTGTCCAAGTCTCCTTCCACAGCTCTGGTGGGTCAGCAGTTTAGACCAGCTGTCCCCATCATGGGAGGGGGAGTCCCAGGATTCCTTGCCGTCCCATAACCCAGCAGGGCTCCTCATGCAGCTAGCCAGCTGCCTCTCTGCTCCCTCAACCCCTTCATGCAGCCTGGCCACCTTCCCACCTCAGGGATCCCTAGGAATGCTCTCCTGAGCTCCCTCATTTCCTTGAGCCTCTCATTGTGGGTGGTGTTATAGAGCAGAAGGTAGAAATGAGGACCTTCAGCAGAAGAGCCCCCACAGACCCCCTTGGGAAGTGTAGCACATGCACAAGCATGCATGCCCGCAGACATGTACACGCATGCTGACCTGCGCACACACGGACACACATGGATGAGCATACATGCGCACGTGGACATGTATGTAAACATGGGTTCATATGCACACACGGATGCACGTGCACACGTGCAGATACATGTGCACACAAATGCACACGTGGACATGCATGTAAATATGGGTGTGTGTGCACACACGGACGCACATGCACATATGCAGGCACACATGCACAATGCAGACACACATGCATGGCCATGCACATGGGTCTGGAGTGGGTGTAGGGAAGCATCCCTGCCCGGGAGCTGGCACAGAAGCTGGGAGGAGCCGGCCATGGGAAGCAGACAGGCTGCTGCCCTCTGCAGAAGTGCTGGTGAGGACAGAAGCCCCAGAGATTCTGCAGAAACTCCGGTGGGCCCAGGGTTCCCACCGACCTGGGCTGTGGGCAGGGAGCCAGGCTGGTTCTCCGTCTCCAAGGCTGGGATGGAGCAGCCCTCTGAGCCACAGCTGCACCATCCAGGGCAGGAAAGGCTGGAGCTCACCCTCCCCCGCCAGGCCATGGGCCCCAGGGCTACTCCAGTTCCCAGGCCCTGTGACCCGCCAGCCCAGCTCCTCTGAGCCTGGAGGCCTGCCAGGTGCTCTGACCTTCCATCCCTGACCCCGAGCCCTCTGGCCACACCTTCCGTCTCCCCACCCCGTTGGGCTCTCCCTGGGCCCATGACATGGAAGACTCGAATCCCCGGAGGACTCGAATCCCCTGAGGACTGAGGGAGGTGGAGAGAGGCTGATTTTTCCTCCCTTCCATCTTGCAGCTCACACACAGGGGCCTGTGGGAGTCTCCTGAATCTGAGGGAAGGAGGCGGTGCAACAGGCCAGCCCCTCTCGTCCCTGTTTCTCCATCTCCCCCAGGGCCAGAGGGAGCCATGGCCCCAAGGCAGCTGGTCTAGCCGTCTAGCCATCCAGCCGTGTGCCCCTGCTGCGGGTCTCAAATCTCAGAGGGGATGGACAGGGAACCTGGCCAGCTGGCCTCTCTGCATCACCGAGTCCACGTGGAGTCTGTGGGCAGCAGGAAGGAAGCAGACGCAGGACCCAGAGCCAAAGGGTGCTTGGCACACTTGTCCCCAGTAACCATACCTGGAGCTTTCCTTATTTACTTAGGTCACAGACAAAAGAAAGCTGAGAGCAAACCCACAGAACTTTCACTTCTCACCTTGAGGATAAAACCTCCAAATGTCAGGAAAGGTACAAGTGAACTGAGCACAGAAGTGGGCTTGACCTGACGGAGGAGGGTCTGCTTCCAGGTCTCTGGGATATGAACAATGAGGATCCCACGAACAAGCCAAGCCACTCGGGATAAAAGGGAAATGACAGCGCCCTCCTGTCCTGAGTCTGTGTGTCGCAAACCCTGAGTCTTGGGCACAAACGGAGCCAGACTGACTAAATCACGTAGACGGTGGCGACTTTCTCACTTTCCAACAGGCTCAGGTTCAAGGGACGTCGGGTGGCTCTGACATCCCTGCGGAGGCTCTGACATCCCTGCGGAGGCTCTGACATCCCTGCGGTGGCTCTGACATCCCTGTGGAGGCTCTGACATCCCTGTGCTGGTGTCAGATGTGGTCACTGGATCTTTACCTCCTGTTCCAGCCCTTGGCACCCTCCCAGGCCTCTCGAGGCAATGGAGCCTCCTCTGGTGTAACGCCTGGTCTCTCTTGGATTTGCACACTCTCCCCAGTGATTCTCAGGGTCTCCACTCCAGGGTGGGCTCCTCTGTGCAACCAGGGGTTCCCCTGCAGGTGGGATGAAGAGGGGTGTCCTGTGGCCCCAGGAGCCCCTCCCAGGGGCTGGTGCTGACACTGTGTGCTTCCCAGGACTCAGAAGCCAGAAGTCCTTCCTTCTTCCACAGACACCCTGGCCTGGGCTTCAAGGGGACATGGAAGGTAGGCATCTCCCCTCCTCACATCAGGGCTCAGCTCCCACTACAGGAGGGGCTGTAGGCAGCCAATAGGCAGGAATGGGAAACAGACACATCATCGGTGCTGCTCTTCTGAACCCAGAGGGTGCAAGGACAGAGGGACTTTTATGTTGACTGGATCACCTCTCATCCTCTGTGGGAAGGAACTGGTGGAGGGGCTGCAGGACCCTTTGGAGGAGCAGGCTGGTTGTCAGCAGACAGCTGTCCAGTGTCCTGTCTCTCACACCGTTGGTGCCCAGCTAATGTGGCTTCAGGCAACCCTAATTATCCCCAGTCTCAGTCTAGCCCCAGGAGCACAGCTTGGCTGTGGAGTGAATCCCACCTTCACTGTGATCCCCTGTGAATGCTGTTGTTCAGTTGTGTCTGATTTTTTCCAGTTGGGTCCACCCCATGGGACTGCAGCACGCCAGGCTTCCCTGTCCTTCACCATCTCCCAGAGCTTGCTCAAACTCATGTCCATTGAGTTGATGATGTCATCCAATCATCTCATTCTCTGATGCCCCTTTTTCCATTTGGCCACGATCTTTCCCAGCATCAGGGTCTTTTCCAATTGAGTCCACTCTTCTCTAATCAGGTGGTCAAAGTATTGGAGCTTCAGCTTCAGCATCAGTTCCTTCCAATGAATATTCAGAACTGATTTCCTTTAGGACTGATGGGTTTGTGTGAAAAAAGAGCCTGAGAACGTTATGGCATCAGAATCCTTGCTCTCATCTCAGACACCTTTGTGATCTCCTGGGTAGTCCTGGTACAAACCCCAAGCTGTCCCAGCCAGGCTTCTGTGCCTCCCTCAGCCCCGACATCCTGGGCAGTGGGGGCTCCCCTAGCCAGTCCTGCAGAAGGTCCGGCCTGGCTCCCTCCCTTGGGAACGGACTGCCCAGGACAAATCTAACTGATCATCAGTGAAAATGCTGACGGGTGACTTTGTCACCCATGTCCCTGAGATGCTTCGGGGACATGGTCTCCAGTCCCTGTGTAATGCAGAAAAAGCTAGAATTAGGCCATCCAGGTTCTGGCCAGTCTCCACTTCGCTGTTCACGCTTCAGCTCCAACTTCCTCTGGTTCCAAATGAGCAGAAGTTGTTGGAGCCTGTTTACCCCATCAGTGTTCAGATGGCCTGTGTGAGTCACACTTCTTTCTGGACGTATCCACCAAACATCCAGTGGTTCAGTCCCAGAGGCCAAGGAGCTTCCATTTGTTCAGAGCCTATGACCTAGACTTCAGCCAACCCCAGGAAACTGTGATTCAGCAGAATCCCCCGGAGTTACTCACCAGCCTTGAGTCAATCTGGCCGTGATGCTCCTAGCTCAGAATTCCCCTCCTAGTTCATCGCAGAATCCTCGCCTGTGACCTGCCAGGCACCCTGTGGTGTGGCTCAGAGAGTCCCTGTTCCCAGGAGCTGGCAGTCTATCGAGGGGAGAAGCTGGGTGGTAACCACCCAGGTACAACTGTGATTAGAGTGGGATCAGGTGCCCTGCAACATGGAAGGGCGTGTCCTGAGGCTCCAGCCCCCACCTGCACCACTGGAGGGGGCACTTCCTTCCATCCTGCTAATTATGAACGGCTGCTGTTGCCCAGCTGTATGCCTGCAGGAAGCATACGTCAGCGCCCCTATTGTACAATGGTTCATTTGTACTTGGATTCTACCTACAAGCGGGTGTGTATATAACTAGTCTTGCCCTTGCGACTTCTGGGGACACTGTGACCATCTGTAGGTCCACTCATGTTGGTGCAGCTCACCTGATGGCATTCTTCTCTATTTGCTGAGTAATAGGATGTTGCATATTTTACTTGTGAGGTGCACACATTGGTGCCTCACTGTATGCTTGCCAGGTGCATACATTGGTGCCCAACTGTATACAGTGGTCTGTTTCAATCCTGCACAGAATTCCATCAGATAGACATTTTGCCACAACCAAATGTCCACCATGGACAATTCAGTTGTCTCCAACATAGGTGATTATGGATCACACTGCTATGAATACCCCTTGGTGAACCTGAGTCGGTGCTTCAGTAGGGCACATATGGGGGAGGGAACCACTGATCACACTTAGAGGAGGGTGGCCACCAGTTTCCTAGAGAGGCTGTAACATCTGCCCACCCACCAGTGCGGTGTGAGGGCTCTGGTCTCACAGGTGCTTGTCAGCACTTGGAGTTGTCCATCTTTCCATCTGAGCCTTCCTGTGGGGCCATGTTTCCCTGGTGCATCGTCCCACAGGCTTATGGGTCCCCCCTGTGAAGGGACCAGGTCTACCCTGTGTGTCTCCTGGGCTGTGCTCATGACTCCGCGTGAATGGCAAGAGCTCTTCATGGGTTCCCTACACAAATCCTCATTAGTTCAACTACAGGACACGTACTGTAACTCAGAAGGTCACATTTTTCATGCATCTTTATGATGCATGCTTCTTCTGTTCTATTTAGGATACCATGATTATACACTTCCTTATACCATATCCTCCAGTTCTTTGTTGTTTACCTTTAACCTTTGGAGCAGCAATCCACCTGTAACTGACATGGCAGTGTGATGTAAGGAAAAGTCTCAGATACACATCCAATGAGTGCAGAACTGTGCATTGATGGGACCTCCCTCCCTACTGCATTGCAGGGTCACTTTGGTGACACAGCCTTGCCATTTGTGGGGCTGCATCAGCTTTCTTTCCATTAGTGACTGAATGGCATAGTTTTGCATCTCTTTACTTTCATCTTTTCTGTGTTTTTCAGATTTATCCCCATATAAGCAGGATATTGTTAAGATTTTGTTTTCTTTTTAAATCTAGTCTATCTTTGACAGCATTTTGTTCAGTTGTCGTTAATATAATTTCTACGATATTTGGGGTCACAACCATTGTCTTACAATTCATTTCCTCTTATTCCCATATGTTCTGTGTCCCATCTCCTCTCCTTAAATTCCTTAAATATTCTCTTTTTTATTTTATCTTTTATGTGTGTGGGAGAAATAGGGAAACAGAAAGCCTTCATTATGACACTGCAATAACAATGGCTATAGGCAAGATGCACTCAGAAAGGCTAAAATCAATGGGCAAAACCTAAAAGGAAAGCAGGATACTTGCATAGCTCAGAATATTAAGCTCTGTGGTGGTTTGGAATGAATCACAGACATTTATCTGCTTTCTGAGAGACAGAGCTGGCCTGTCCTCTCCTGAAGCCTGAGGTTGGTCTCCATGACTGGCTTCCAGTGGACAGAGAATGAAAGGAGGAATAAGTGACTTTGTGTTGGAGACTCTGAGCAGGTGCCCTTGACTCGCGTGAACAAGCTTAATTCCAGTAACAAGGCACCCTGGTTACCTGGTCCCCTGATATGATGTTGTATGTGGCAGTCTTTCTAACACCCACGAGAAAACATCAGACAAACACCAATTAAGGGTCATTCAACGAAATACCTAACCAGTACTTTTCAAGAGGGTCAAGGATGTGGAAGGCAGGAAAGGCTGAGAGGCTGTCTGGGTTGGAGGAGATTAAGATGGGATGGGATCCCAGAACAGAAATAGGACATTAGTGAAAACCTGGTGAAATTCTCTGAGAGTCTGTTGTTCAGTTCACTGTATTGTACCAATGAATATCTTAGTTTTGACCATTGAGCTATGGTCATGTAACATGTTGACATTAGAGGGTTCTTAGGGAAGGATCTGGAGAAGGCAATGGCACCCCACTCCAGTACTCTTGCCTGGAAAATCCCATGGATGGAGGAGCCTGGTGGGCTGCAGTCCATGGGGTCGCTAGGAGTCACACGACTGAGCGGCTTCACTTTCACTTTTCACTTTCATGCATTGGAGAAGGAAATGACAACCCACTCCAGTGTTCTTGCCTGGAGAATCCCAGGGATGGGGGAGCCTGGTGGGCTGCCGTCTCTGGGGTCGCACAGAGTCGGACACGACTGAAGCGATGCAGCAGCAGCAGGGAAGGATCCATGGGGACCCTTGGTATTATTTTTTTTAACTCTTCTAACTCTTTTAGAATCTAAACTTATCTCAAAGTAAAAAGTTAAATAAATTTAATTAAAACTCCTCAAATACTCTTAGGAAGAACTGATTCTCTTCGAATATCTCTCCCATTGTCTTCTGATTTCCATTATTCCCTTAGGAAAGTTTGCTGTGATCCTTTGACCGAAGTTGCCTTTTCTTCCTGCTTTTAAGATTTTCTCTTTGTCTTAGCTTTCTGTAGTTTGCTTATGATATGTGTGGGTGTGTTTTTCCTCATATTTACCTTGCTCTTGCCTGGGCTTGCTCATATGCAGGGGTTGGCTGGCTGAGGACTCAGCATTGATACAAGCCTCCACCTCCTCCGTCAGACCAGCCCAGGCATGATTTAACAGTAGTGACAAAGACACCAGTGAACACGCCCACTTGGACATGTGCCCTTCAAGCCTCTGCTTGCGTCACATTTGCTGACACCTCATTGGCCAGAGAGTCCCGTGGCTGGGCCAGTGTTGGAGCAGGAGGGACTCCAAGTCCATGCAGCAAAGATGGGGACCCAGAGTGGGAAGTGTGATCCATCACTTCAATCTGCCCACTTCTTCCTCAAGCAGCCTGTGGGGCAGGTGTTATCTAGCTGGTCAACCCACGAGCTTAACATCACATCATAGCTACTCTTCCCTCACATTACAGAATACGGCAGGGAGTAAGCCACTCCTAAATGCCCAACACCTGACCCTGGAGGAGGACGAGGGCTTCCTGTGGGGTCTCAGCCTCCAGTAGTGGTGGGGTGACCCCACGGGGCCTGCCAGTCATGGTCTCTGTCCATCCCATGCATGAGTTTCAGCTCCTAAGAAAGGAACTGAAAGGGAGGGGAGAGGGAGGAAGAAGGTGGGGGAGGGGTCACCTCCTGGAACTGTTTGCTGCTCTCCTGCAGAGGCCACCTCAAAGGGGGCCTGTACTCAGGGGTCTGGGGCCTGCGGTGTCCTCATCTGACCTTCCACAGTGACCACAGGCTCTGGTGATAGTAGCGAGGAGCTGAGAATGCTGGGGACACCAGTCAAGACCAGTGGCCAGGCCCTAGGAGTGTGTGTGTATATGCGTGGGTGGGTGTGAGGGGGTGTATGTGCGCACAAGTGTGTTGCACATGTGTGAGCCTCTGCACATGTGGGTAGGTGTGAAGATATATATGTGCATGAGCATGTGTGGATTGCACACGTGTGTGTGTGGGCCTGTGCATGTGGCAGACCAGGTATCCATGCTTCCTTCCACACCAGCCTTCTTTCTGTCAGGCCAGGTTTCCCTTGAAGTGACTCAGAGCCCAGACACACAGGCTGGTTTGGGGGACCATCTTGGACCATGTTTGGGGCATCCCCCAAGAGGCTCTGAGGTCAAGTCTTCCTGACAACTTAGGGGGTCTTTTTTGGGTGCTGTCACTCTGCAGGGTCCCCTCCGGGAGCTGCTCTTGGCAGAAATGACTGGTCAGTTGGGGGATGAGTCTGAAGGCCCAGGCCCCTGCCCCAGTGGGAGACTTGGAAAGGCCACCCACTCCCCAGTGTCCGGGGCGCTGCGGATTAAGGCATTGTCTTGAGCTTTTTGAGATGTGACATCAGGCACCGGCTGCCTGCAAGGCCCTCCTCAGAGCTTAGGGGACTTGCAACAGGGCCCCCAGGCCAGAGAAATGTTCTCTCTAGAAAGAACGGAAGCTGGCCTAGGTTCTGAAGGGCTGACTTTCCCTGAAAAGTCCCACCTGGGAGCAGCTTTTGGGGAGGGTGAGGGGAGGATCATTTTTCTCCCTCCATTAATCATGAATATTTGGGTTTATTGCTGCATTTTCTCTGACATTTGCTGGAGCCAAAGTTTACTTGTTAAAGGAAAACAAACATTAAAACATTTGCTTTGTTACAAAATAAAAGCCACATTCCAGGAAGCATAGGAAGGCCTTTACCCACCAAGGGGACAGTACAAGGGAGCCTCCCCCACCTCTACTGCCAGCACAGCCTCCCCGCTAGACAAAGAAATGGCTCCAGCCAGCCCCATTCTTTGCTTTTCTCCCGTAAAGACCTGGAGGAGAAAATGGTCTTCATCAGCAAACATGTCACCGAGCTGGACTCTTACTGAAAGTTTAAACCAAACCACATGGAGGACCCTGAGTCAATTAGACTGCACAAGCCCTTGCGCCAGTCCTGGTGCATCGGCCTTCAGGGGGTGTTGCCTGCGGTTTTCACCCCAGTACCCCCCGTGGATGACAGGAGAGAGGCTGCCTCCCCCTCCCCCAGCCCCATCCAGACCCCAGCTGTGCATGACAGTCGGGTTGTGGGCTGAGACCCGGTGGGGCTCACAAACCAGCTCCCAGATAGGACCCACCCCCATTCCCTGGAAGCGCCCAGTCCTCCCCCAGTCCACCCCGCTCACCTTCCCCCGGGTGCAGTACCCTGTCCGCCTTCCCCTGGTCTAGGCACTTGGGTCACTGTGAGGCCTCCCGCCCCCTCCTTCAGTCTTGCCTCTACCTCCATGTCTCAGGGTCCCACCTTGAGCCCCTCTTCCAGCTGCTGCCTCCATGTCCCCGCCTGCATCTCTCCAGGCCCCACAGACCCAGTCATCCTGAGCTCCAAGCCTGGAGTCTGCCTGCCGACTACAAGGCCATGGATGTAGTCCCACCAGAGAGGGAAGGGTGCCAAGGACCCCGCCAGGGACAGTGAGTGGGGCCAGGGCCCCTCTGACAGACCCCTGAGCTCACTGCCTCCTGGGAGGACACATGCTCGTTTCCTGTCTGTCCTCCCCGAAGTCTCCTTTTGGCCAGCTGACCTCCATCCATGTCTGACTCGGGTTAACTAGGGGTCAGGCTGACACTCCCCACCTCTCTGGGCAGCCCACTCACTTCTGTCACAGGGCATGGCTCCACGTGGCTGGTCTGAGCCTTGAGCTTCGTCCTGGTCTCCGGGTGTGTCACCCATGGTCCTGATGTGTGAAGAGAACCAGCTCCCAGCAGAGTCCGTGGCCCTCAGGACAGGACATGCCCCGTGCCCCAGGGGCCCAAATTGGAAGCCCCCTTCTGTGGGTCCCCTCACAACGGGGATGGCCTACAGCCGGTGGGTAGCTGGGCACAAAGACAGCTGCTGCTAAAGGATGAGGCACAAGCTGAAGACAGATGGGGTGGCGTGTATGGATGGCTAGGGGCGGTAATGCAGGGGGTGCAGGGGGCTCAGCCAGGAGGTGAGACGTGCCCACCCGCAGTGACACAGAACCAAAGTCCTTAACAGAGCTACTCAACCTGGGCAGGTTCAGGGAGACCTGTGCGACATTTGCTTGGCTTCTAGACATGAGGCCCAGGGCATGGGACCTGGCTTCTCTGCCCCTGAGGGACACACCAGCTAGGAGGCATCGGGAGCACATAGCCGAATGGTGGCCACTGCACTGGGGTCTCAGCCACCCACCACCCTCTGAAAAAGCCTCCTCTCCTTGGGTGCCCAGCTGGCCACCCTCCCTGGGCCCCACAGGATGCCGCTGGTGGGAGCCACGAGCACCCTGAAGGCAGATGCGGGTCAGTGGAGGAGAAGCGGTGGGCCCCACAGGAGCGTACATCTGCCCTGGTCACAGGGAGTGACCACCCTGCAGGGACAGCCTCCGTGCCAGTGAGAGTGCCCAGGAGGCTGGTTTAACTGCCAGGAGCTGCTCAGTGGAAGATGGCCCCAAAGACACTGAGTCCTAACCCGCTGGACACACGAGTGTGACCTTATTTGGATGGAGTTAAGGGTCCTGAGGCGGGACACTACCCTGGACTCTCCAGGTGGGCCCCGACGGCCGTCACAAGTGACTGTGAAGCTGGGGCAGAGGGAGACGTGACAGGCAGAAGAAGTGGGGCTGAGGGGCCACAGACTGGACACGGATCAGGGCGGAGGGCGTCCTTGTGCGCTCCCCAGGAGCTGCCAGCAGCTGGAGCCACAGGAAGGACCCTCCCAGCAGCCATGGAAGAAGCGAGGCCCTGCAGCACCTCGACTCTGGACTCTGGGCTCCAGACAGTGAGATGACAAATGTCTGTCGTTCCCACTCACCTGGCGTGTAGGACTCTGCTGCAGTGGCCCCAGGACCTCGGGACAGAGGAGAAGCCGGAAGAGGCGGGTCCTGGTGGAGACCTTGGGGGTGGAGCAGACACTCTGAGGGGCAGCAAAGGGAACTGGGAGGGGGCCTGGGGCCCTGCGACCTCGAGGGGGCTTTCCCCCCACCGCCCCCCAGAGGGGGGCCTGACTGAGGAGCACTGGGCCACCTCAGGCCCTGCCCGTTGCCCCCTCAGGCCCCGCCCCCCAGCAGGCCCCCTGTGTGCTGCTGCTGCCGGCCGAGCCCTGTCCCTGCCGGTCCAGGCCCAGCTTGACCTGCTCTCTACAGGAAGGTGCAGGCGTGCGGTCCTCAGGCCCTCTGTTCCTCTGTGGGCCCTGCTGCTCTCTGACACCTGTCCCCCAGGCCCCATGGTAGCCTCGGCCGAAGTGCTGGCTGCTCACTGGTCTCCACACGAAGATGGACACAGGCTAGTCCCTGCCATGGCCCTGAGGCTGGCAGCCAGTGCCCCTGGGCTTGACCCTAAGGAAGGCAGTCGGTCACTGAGACAGTGGCAAGGAGCCCATGTGGAGGCTGTGTCGCTGAAGAGTCCCTGGAGGCAGGGGTGGAGCTCAAGGGGGTCTTTCTCTGCCGGGCAGGTGGTGACAATCCTGTCTCCATGAGACCTCTTACCTTGCCCTGCCCTGTCCTCTGGTCTCACCTCCTCTGGTCCAGGGTCCTCAACGTCAGCCACATAGCACCTTCACCAGGCGCTAAGTGCAACCACTAAGGCCTCTCCACCCAAGCCCCGATCCCTTCCCTCTGGGTGGCCTGACTTTGATGGATTTTCAGCTCCCAGGTGACCACCTGCAGTGCCACGGGGCTGAGCACCTGGCCAGGTGGCCCTGGCTTCAGTGGAGAGGACCTTGGCATGAAAGGGATGCATGCAGGCCCTATGGCCTGGACAGGGTCTCAGCCCTCCCTCCCACCATCCCCTGCCTCTTCCTCTGCAAAGGCAGATAATCCCTCTCAGAGTTCCCCAGAGGGTCAGTAAGGGAGTCTACATCCCTCGCCTGTGGAGGTTCCCAGAACCAGAGTACTTTTTTCATGCCTGAGAGGCATGTTTTAGGTGAAATGAAACAGCAAAACCAGATAGGATCTGAAATCTCTATCACTGAAAGGGAGGTATCTGGTTTCTCTAACACAACTAAAAACAGTGCCAAAGGCAACACGGTTATTGATGCAAATATCAGAAAGTCTGGGAAGGAGGATGCGGTGGTTGCCTGAGGCTGCAGGTCACCATGGGTAAGTGGTGTGTGCAGGTGCGTGCACGCCTGGTGAGGGGCATTAGGGAGGGGAGGGACTGTCCTGTTGCCCAGGACCTGCGTGCGTGCTGTTTTGTTTATCTGCCCTCGGCTCCAAGTTCTCAGGTTTCATTTTCCCGTAACAAAATGTGATTTCTCAGAAAAGACAAAATAAAACTTATGCTTTGAGGCACAGGCGCCTCCAAGAAGGAGGAGAAGAAAGTGCCTCTTATTTTCCAGGGGCCCAAGGAACCTTGCCCCATGGAGTCCTGCACCGGGGTCAGACCAGCACTGCCGGGGTGGCACGCGCGCCTCCCAGCCTTCGGTGCATCCAGGAAACTGCTCCACCTTTGCTCCTTCCTCACAAAGGCTCTTGCCAGAGCCACCTGCCGATTCCCTGGCCCTGCCCTGGACCAGAGCCAAGGATGTAGCTGCAGAGTGGGGTGCAGGGCAGTGGGGGCACAGGGTGTTGGGGTACAGGGTCGGGGGTGCAGGGCCCATCCCTGTCGGATGTGCCATCCAGGTGGGCCCTCTCTACAGAAGCCACGCCCTCCTCTAGAGGTGCCCTGGATGCATTGGACACTGCCTGGAGCACCAGAGGTGGAGCTAGCAGGCGCGGCCCTGCTGACTCAGATGTCGACAGATGTGTCTGTGCATGAACCAGGCCTTCTTTTTCCATGGAGAGGTACAACTTTATTTTAAAAGAATGGAAACAAAAGCCGGAGAGACTGTTTCCTACACAGATTTTATCCATTTTTGCATCTCCACGGCTGTGGCCCATGACAGCTGACTCTGTGGTGGGGAGGGGCACGGGGAAAATGCACAGATGTGTTCTCCAAGGAGCTATCAGTCCCGGGAGATAGATTCCAGCACCGCCCCTGTGCTGGGCTCCCACCCGCCCGGGGATCCTGAGCTATGTGAGGAATCTGTCCGTGCAGCCCCCCGCATGCACCAGCAAGGTCATCCCTGGGAACCGGCACTCGGGTCAGGCGTGTCCTTGCAGAAAGAATTTCCAGCCAGCAAGTCGGGCTTCCAGGCAGACTAGCTAGCGGCCCTTGCCTGCAGCCCCCCTGCTGAGGCATCAGGGCTGCGGTGCCAGGTGGGGACACACCTGGGCTACTGAAGTTTCTTTTGAAGGAAGCCCTTAACCTTCCAGTGTTCCTCCTGTTTGCATGCCCAGCTCCGTGAAGGGCTCTGCAGATAAAAGACGCTCTGAGACCAAATCTATCAACTCGGCCCCGCTGGAAAGCTGGGAGGTGTCCAGGCCTCCTCCGCAGAGTCCCCTATGCTTGCGTATCTCAGACCTCACTTTGCCCTAAAATAGACCTGGAGAATCGCTGTGACCTTGAAAAAGTCCCAGCTATTTTTACATAGTATCTCCATGGGGACAGCAGCCAATGACGAATCCTCGACAAATCTTTCCTTTGTGTGTGTTACTTGATTAGTCGTGTCCAGCTCTTTGTGACCCCAAGGACTGTAGCCCTCCAGGCTCCTCTGTCTATAGATTTCTCCAGGCAAGAATACTGGAGTGGGTAGCCATTCCCTTCTTCAGGGGATCTTCCTGACCCAGGAAACGAACCCGGATCTCCTGCACTGCAGGCAGATTCTTTACCATCAGAGCCCTCCGGGAGGTGCCCCCTCACCCGCCACTCCACACCTTCCAGGGATCCATAGCTCATGCGGAGCTGGAGGGTGACTGAACCCAGCCACCCACACTGGTTTTCACAGGGCAGAGTGGGTCGCTGCTTCATACCATGCACAAGAAGGGTGCCCTGCCAGGCCTGGTCCCCACCTGCCCCTCATTGCTGTGCCCAGGGCCCACTGACTCCTGCAGGCTGGGTGGAGCCCCAGAGCCTGTTCCTGGAGAACCTCCCTGAAGCCTTTGTTTAGTCAGAGCAGCAGTCCTGGAGAGTTCAGCTATAGAAGACCATGGGCACCCACTGGGCCCAGGGTTCTGATGGGCAAAAATAGGAAAAGGAGTACGTCAAGGCTGTATATTGTCACCCTGCTTATTTACCTTATATGCAGAGTACATCATGCGAAACACTGGGCTGGAGGAAGCACAAGCTGGAATCAAGATTGCCGGGAGAAATATCAATAACCTCAGATATGCAGATGACACCACCCTTATGGCGGGAAAGGGAAGAAGAACTAAAGAGCCTCTTGATGAAAGTGAAAGTGGAGAGTGAAAAAGTTGGCTTAAATCTCAACATTCGGAAAACTAAGGTCATGGCATCTGGTCCCATCACTTCATGGGAAATAGATGGGGAAACAGTGGAAACAGTGGCTGACTTTATTATTTTGGGCTCCAAAATCACTGCAGATGGTGATTGCAGCCATGAAATTAAAAGACACTTACTCCTTGGAAGAAAAGTTATGAGCAACCTAGACAGCATATTAAAAAGCAGAGACATTATTTTGCCAACAAAGGTCCATCTAGTCAAGGCTATGGTTTTTCCAGTAGTCATGTATGGATGTGAGAGTTCGACTATAAAGAAAGCTGAGTGCAGAAGAATTGATGCGTTTGAACTGTGGTGTTGGAGAAGACTCTTGAGAGTCCCTTGGACTGCAAGGAGATCCAACCAGTCCATCCTAAAGGAGATTAGTCCTGGGTGTTCACTGGAAGGACTGATGTTGAATCTGAAACTCCAATACTTTGGCCACCTGCTGCAGAGAGCTGACTCATTTGAAAAGACCCTGATGCTGGGAAAGATTGAGGGCAGGAGGAGAAGGGGACGACAGAGGATGAGATGGTTGGATGGCATCATCGACACAATGGACATGGGTTTGGGTGGACTCTGGGAGTTGGTGATGGACAGGGAGGCCTGGCGTGCTGCGGTTCATGGGGTCGCCAAGAGTCAGACATGACTGAGCGACTGAACTGAACTGAAGCGTGGGAGAAACACGCCTCCCCACAATACAGCCGTTGTTGGTTATTTCTCATCTCTGAGTTTTCTTTCAAGACAAATGCTCTCAAACCCGTGATTCACAAAGGCTGCCCTTGTAGGTTTGCCTGCTCTCTAAGACTTGTTGCAACCACCAGTCAGTTCTGTGTGTTCCTGTGGTCAGCAGTCACGGTCAGTCATCGCATGGAGAGCTGGTCAGCTCCTGTCCCAGTGCCGGTTCCCAGCTGATGTAGAGTGGCTGGCTCTGCCTTCTCATTCCAGCTCTGTGAGGCTGTGGGATGTCCATTTCAAGGTTTAAGCGGCCCCTCCTTTCTGCATTTGCTGGGGATTTCACTTTAAACAACGTACCCCCCCACCCCACCCTGTGCAAGGCTGAAGTGCTGCCTGGACTCTGGGGCACAAGGGACCAGATCCCCCTGCAGCGGGCATTCATGTTACTGCATCGACAATATATCAGATGAGGAGCCTCTCAATAGAAGCAGGTTATCTGTTGCCTGGTTGATATAAACGTGACCGTTCCCCTCAGAGTGAAGGCTCAGTGCAGTCTGATCCAGGGTTGAAGTCACTTCCTAGAACACAACCCCATCAACACTCGATCGACCCCATGAGAACTTCTGAAACCTCACAGATGTCAGTCTTCCAGCAGACTTAACTATTTCCTGTTCTAGTTTCACCTGTAACACGGAGATCCCTGAAGCTAGAGGCCTGGCCGGAGCCAGCCTCGTGGACTGTGTGTGGGTCCTACGGAGGTGGCTATGGCCAGGCCCACAGAGGACTAGTGTGCACAAGGGCACACGAGTGTGGGCAGAGGAGTGGGTGAGTGTGCCTGGGCCAGTGTTCACCAGACACAGACACCCTGGGCGGGCACTGCTGGGCCCTGGCAGGCTCCCCATCTGTGCCAGAAGCTTCCAGAAAGAAGATTTGCTATATTTGAAGGGAAACAAGATCTGAGCACTTTCTCCTTTTTCTGGGTGGGAGGGAAGAGTCTGTGCATCAGATCAGGGCTCCGGGAATCCGGAAGGTTTCCTGGGAACCTCATGCCTCTAAGCCAACATGACTTGCCCTAGAGCAGTGACGGGGGCCAGGCCGTGAGCAGCACCAGGCTGGTGATCACTTCCGCCCACTTCTGCTCTCTCTGTGTCTTCTGGACACTGTCCCTGGTCCTTGGGGAAGGGGAGGCTGGGCAGTGTGCAGACTCCCAGCCTCTTGCTCCTGGACCAGCTGGGCCGATCTCCCCCGCCACCACCAACGGCCCAGCTGGCTCCAGGGCAGCACTGCCCTTAAAAGGAGCTCCCCCCAGGGACCATTGTCTTGGGAAACCCAAGCTGGGGTTGGAGGCAGGGATCCAGGCCCTGGGGCATCCATCCTGTCCCCAGAGATCTCCTCTGCTGAGGTCATGCTCTCTCCAGCTCTGAGGAGCTCTAGACCCTTCCCAGGGCAGTCGCTGACAGGCAGGATTGTTAAGGGACAGGAAGAGGCTGTGGTCTTGTAATCCTGCCCGTAGCAGTGGGAACTGCTCAGGAAGCGAGAACAATGGAGCGGCCACCCAGCCCGCCCTGTCCAGGCTGCAGCGCCGAGCTGGCTTGTGGCAGCCCTTTACCCAGGACCACCCCCTCATGCTCCCCTTCCCCCACCTCCTCGAGTGGCCGCAGCTGTGTGGGGGTGTGTTACTTTTTCTTAAGCCCAGGGATAAGCAGGAATACAGGTTCTACCTGTAACTCAGTGCAGCCAACTGACTGGTCCCTCCCAGTTGCAAGGGTCACTTCCGACTCCCACTCTCCTGGAGCCTCTCATGGCCAAAGTGAGGTGGGAGGGTGGTCTGCACCCTGGTGGCTGCATTTTGGCTTCTGGTAGGTTCTTCCTTGGGAGGTGCCAGCAAGAGTCAAGGCTAGGAGCTGGCTGAGGCCGGGGATGGACACCCAGGTGCTCCCTCAAGGTCACTGAGGGTCAACAGGTCCCTCCCCAGAGGCCACAGCTTCTTCAGGACTCACTCTTCAGTTTCCTCTGGGTTCCTGCAGATGTACCTCGCTGACCCTGGTGTTATCACCCAGAGTGCCCTGCGTCCTGTATTGGGTTCCTTTCACACTCCCCACATCCCTGTAAACAATCTCTTCCTAGAATTATCCACAAATCATCCATTCTGAGTGTGCTGTTTCTTGCCAGGGCTCTGACTGGTACAATAGCCCAAGCCTGTGTGCCATACTTGTGAAATCGTTTCTAACCTCATGCATCTTTCTTGATGTGAGTAGCCTTTTTTCCTTGCTCTACTGTCTGAGAGTATCTCCCCCCAGCCCCCAACTCACCTTGCTCTCCCTTCTACTCATGCATACCTGTTTCTGGGGTCTCTTTCCAGCCCTGGTGCCCAGCTGTCTATCTGCACAATAGCCTGTAATTGCCTCAATTACTATAATGTCATGGTGATCCCAACACATGGTGGGGAAATCCCACTCTCTTTTTAGAAATGGCTTGGATGTTCCTGGCATATCCTGGCTATCCCTTTATTCTTCCGGGTACATTTTAGCCCAATCCCAGCATGTCCCATCAGATAGCCTATTGGGACTTTGATAGGAAATGCACTGAATCTATGCATCAATTTGGGGAGAACTGTCATCTTTATAACATGTGACCCTATCCATGAATATAGTATGCCATTTCATGTATGTCTCTGAAACTTTTGTCTTAAAATTTTTATAATTTCTGTAATAAAACTATGGCAAACCCTGCCTCTGTGCTGGACATACCAGGTGCAGGTCGCAGAACATCAGCTCTGACCTGAGCTGCTCGGAGCTGAACGTCCTATCCCCACAGCCCTGCTTCTGTGCTTCACGGACACCTCATTCTTCATCCAGAAGGTCATCTCTCCCTCCCTTGACCAGTCCACCTGACGTTCACCTGTGTACTCTTCAGGTCCAAGTGATCTCTTATATTGAGCTTTCCTGGGCCTCTACTGGGTGAGACACTGCCATTTGGTGAGTCCACAGTGTCTGGCTCTCCAGGTGAGTCCCAGGGTCACCCCTCCTGATTAGGACTTTGTCATGACACTTGTCATTTTTGAAATTGCTAATGAGCCTATCCTAACAGACTGTAAGTTCCTAGAGATGAGGAGAATCAATAGATATCAAGAATTCCCAGGGTGCATCGCTACTCCTCCTGGTGAGTGAAGTGGGGAGGGGAGCACAGAGGTGGGGGTGGGGTACAGACACAGGGGATCCCACCCACATCACACCTGCAGCACATGTGCGAGCATTGTGTGTGTGCGTCTGTCTCCGCCTCCCTCTGGTTTTCTTGCATCCCCAAATCACTATAGCGTCAGCCATCCCACTTTCTTGTTCTTTTCTACTTGACACATGAGACGTAGCACACATATTTTGTAGACTTTATTGCAGTAATTTTCAGTCTTGTGTCATATTCCATAGTGGTCATGCCCTAACTCACTTCCAGTCATTGGCTACTTACATTCGATTCTCCCGGAGGAAATAACGTCCCTCTGAAGCTCTCTGTGTAGGTGTCTTGGGGTCTCCCGAATCACTTTCTCATGGCTCAGCCCAAGAGTAGCACGGGTCAGAGAATCTGAACATTTGTATGACTCAATATATATTGACAACGCACTCTCAAAATAAAGGAAGTCGGAAAGAAGGAAGAGAGGGAGGGGAAAGAAACCAGGTTACAAGGCTCCAGGAAGTGCTGTTGGGGTTCCAGTTGTGAGAAGACAGACTTAAGCCTTTAAAAGGTTGGTAGAACTTGGAGTTGCTATAAGAAAACCAGAAAGCACTCACACACCCACACATGCACACACGTGCACACGCATGCCTATCTGATTGCCAGCCATGGTCCCCTGCACCCTCCAGAGGACCCCCGCAAGCATCAGATCCTGTCCCCTGTCCCCACAGGGCCCTGGGGAGTGCCGCCACAGAGGGCCCTGATCTCAGGGGTTGGGCGTGTTTGTTTGCAGGTGTACTGACTTGGTGCCCCTGGAGGTGCCAGGGTGAGTGGGAGGGTTGAGTACCAGCTGTCCCTGAGGCGGGGGGCCCGCTGTGTGTTCGGGGAGGGGGCTCTCCCTTCACCTCCAGTGCCTTCTGTATAGTCAGAGGGCATCCTTCCCAGCCTGTCCTCTCGGGGCACCCTGGGGCTTCCTCTCCAGGCCTTTAAGGGGCCGCCAGCTTGAAGGATGCGGCCTGCACAGCCTGGAAGGAGGCCTAGACTCTGGAGGCACTCACACCTGCCTAGGGGCAAGGGCGGCTCCCTACTACTGTCTTTCTGTAGCTCACAGCCAGTGACTCAGGGCTGGCTGGCTTCCCAGGCTGGTTTCCTTTTCCTTTTGCCATAAATAAAATCAAGATGGGCTGAGGACATCTCTAGGGGTCTTTGCATGGACTTGTCAGGGTGCAGACTGGGGCCCCACAGTGGGAGAAGAGGGACCCTCCAGAACCTCCTTCTGGGGCAGGCGGGGCCCTGGGAAGTTCAGAACCCAATTAGCTGAGCCCAGTCCTGCAGGCCTTGGGCAGAGGGCACGGCTGCCACCGGCATCCCCTCCGCCCACTGGCCCTGCACCCGCCTTTTCCTCCTCCTTCATCCACAGAAACCCCAGAGGGAGGCTGAGGCAGAGAGAAGGGCCAGCAGAAAACAGGAAAACGGGAAACAGATGGGGCAGTGAGCTCAGAGGAAGGGGGCCAATGGGAGGGGGAGGAGGAGGGACAGAGGGGACTGGGGGTGGGGGTAGGCAGGGGCATCGGGCCCGACCCTCCTGCGTTCCGTCCTGGACCTCACAGCCCCCACCCTGGTTTTCTCACCCTGAAGCCTGGCTGGAGCCCCCGGTCTCTCTCCGTGGCTCAGGAGTGTGCACATGTCTCATCAGGGGTCTGGTGAGAGCCACGGGAACCTCGTCAGGATATCCCTCCTCAACCATGAACTTTCCTGGAGAGCCCACGTTCCATCACAAACATTTGTCTCATTTGTAATTCTGGTCTTTTGGGCTTTTCTTTACTTTTCTTGTTGTAAAATACATTATACATCCAGAAATGCGTTTATAACGCATACATGGAGTTTGCACCCAAATACACCCCCGTCCCTTCTGGAGTGGGGCTCCAGAAGCCCCACTGAGACAATGGCTCTGGGGAAGGAGGGGACCCCCGGGGACACTGGCAGTGGGCAGTGGGGCAGGGGTCACGAGGGAAGCAGCCATCAAAGGGCTGGCGAGCACACCAGCTGTCACCCTGGGCTCTGGGGACACCTGTGGACCTCGAGGCTCAAGAATGCCCACACCATGGCGAGGGAGGTGGCGACCTGGCCTGCTGTGTGCATCTGAGAAAGCCCTTGGGTGGGCGAGGAGAGGTGCTGCTTTCCTGTTCCCCAGGAGGGGGTAGCCTGAAAGCCTCCCCCACCCTGAGGATTTGAAGGGGGCAAAGGTGCCTGCTGCCCACCCACCTTGAGAAGATGGACAGTCCTGTCCCTCACCGCCATTTATAATGAACACCATGTGCAGAGAGACCTGTAAATCCCTTGGTTTCACTTTCTGAGCTTTGTCAGGAATCGGTCTGTGTGTCTTCACTGACTTTCCCCACAGTTATTGAGAGACTTGCAGGGAGCAGGACACAGACTGTGTTCAGTCTACAAGACAGCAGAGTTGAAGGATGTGCGCTCATCTTCTCCTGCAAGAACTCCAAAATTACAACTCGCTGCTGAACAACCATTGACAGGAGAATGTTGGATCCCACCAAAGAAAGATACCCACGTCCAAGGGAAAGGAGAAGCCCCAGCAAGATGGTAGGAGGGGTAAAATCACATTTAGAATCAAACCGCATACCCACCAGAGATGCTTGGAAGGCTCAAACAAAACCTTGTGCACACCAGGAGACCCCACAGAGACTGAGCCAGACCTGCCTTTGAGTGGTTGAGTGTCTCCTGCGAAGGTACGGGTCAGCAGTGGCCTGCTGCAGGGGCAGGGGCTCTGAGTGCAGCAGGCCTGAGAGTGGCATAAACACTCTTAGAGGAGGTCGCCATTAACCCCACCATAGAGCCACCATGACTTACACGGGACTGGGGAAACAGATTTGAAGGGCACACACAAAACCTTGTGTACACCAGGACCCAGGAGAAAGAAGCAGTGACCCCACAAGAGACTGACCCAGGCTTGCCTGTGAGTGTCCAGGAGTCTCTGGGGAGGCGTGGGTCGGCGGGGGCCTCCTACAGGGTCGGGTCAGTGAGTGCAGCAGTGCGTGTGTGGCACCTTTTGAAGGAGGTCGCCATTTGTGTTCATTACCTCCACCATAGTTTGGTCCCAGGTCAGACATCAGGGAGGGAACACAGCCCTGCCCATCAACAGAAAATTGGATTAAAGATTTACTGAGCCTGTTGAGCTCTGCCCAACAGAACAAGACCCAGTTTCCCCTCAGTCAGTCTCTCCTATCAGGAAACTTCCATCAGCCTCTTATCCTTATCCATCAGAGGGCAGAAAGAATGAAAACCACAATCACAATAAACTAATCAAACTGATCACATGGACCACAGCCTTGTCTAACTCAATGAAACTATAAGCCATGTCGTATAGTGCCACCCAAGATGGACAGGTCGTGGTGGAGAGTTCTGACAAAATGCAGTCCACTGGTGAAGGAAATGGCAAGCCACTTCAGTATACTTGCCTTGAGAACTCCATGAACAGTATGAAAAGGCAAAAAGATATGACATTGAAAGATGAGCTCCCCAGGTCAGTAGGTGTCCAATATGCTACTGGAGAAGACTGGAGAAATAACTCCAGAAAAAATGAAGAGACAGACCCAAAGCAAAACAACACTCAACTGTTGATGTGACTGGTGATGGAAGTAAAGTCAGATGCTGTAAAAAGCAATATTGCATAGGAACCTTGAATGTTAGGTCCATGAATCAAGGTAAACTGAAAGTGGTCAAACAGGAGATGGCAAGACTGAACATCAACATTTTAGGAATCAGTGAACTAAATTAGACTGGAATGGGTGAATTTAACTCATATGACCATTATATCTACTACTGTGGGCAGGAATCCCTTAGAATAAATGGAGTAGCCATCATGGTCAACAAAAGAGTCCGAAATGCAGTACTTGGATGCAATCTCAAAAACAACAGAATGATCTCTGTTCATTTCCAGGCAAACCATTCAATATCACAGTATTCCAAGTCTATGCCCAACCAGTAATGCTGAAGAAGCTGAAACTGAACAGTTCTACGAAGACCTACAACCCCACTCCAGTGTTCTTGCCTAGAAAATCCCATGGACGGAGGAGCCTGGAAGGCTGCAGTCCATGGGGTCGCTAAGAGTTGGACACGACTGAGTGACTTCACTTTCACTTTTCACTTTCATGCATTGGAGAAGGAAATGGCAACCCACTCCAGTGTTCTTGCCTGGAGAATCCCAGGGAGGGGGGAGCCTGGTGGGCTGCACTATGGGGTCGCACAGAGTCGGACACGACTGAAGTGACTTAGCAGCAGCAGCGGCAGCAGCAGCATGAAGACCTACAAGATCTAGAACACCCAAAATAGATGTCCTTTTCATCATAGGAAATTGGAATGCAAAGTAGGAAGTGAAGTGATACTTGGAGTAACAGGCAAATTTGGCCTTGGAGTACAAAATGAAGCAGGGCAAAGGCTAACAGAGTTTTGCTAAGAGAATGCATTGGTCATAGCAAACACCCTCTTTCAACAACACAAGAGAAGACTCTACACATGAACATCACCAGATTGTCAATGCTGAAATCAGATTGATTATATTCTTTGCAACCAAAAATAGAGACGCTCTATTCAGTCAGCAAAAACAAGACTGAGAGCTGACTGTGGCTCAGATCATGAACTCCTTATTGCCAAATTCAGATTTAAATTGAAGAAAGTAGGGAAAACCACTAGACCATTCAGGTATGACCTAAATCAAATCCCTTATGATTATACAGTGGAAGTGACAGATAGATTCAAGGGATTAGATCTAATAGACAGAGTGCCTGAAGAATTATGGATGGAGGTTCGTGACGTACAGGAGGGAGTGATCAAAATCATTCCCAAGAAAAAGAAATGCAAAAAGGCAAAATGACTGTCTGAGGAGGCCTTACAAATAGTTGTGAAAAGAAGAGAAGCAAAAAGCAAAGGAGAAAAGGAAAGTTATACCCATTTGAATGCAGAGTTCCAAAGAATAGCAAGGAGAGATAAGAAAGCCTTCCTCAGTGATCTGTGCCAAAAAATAGAGGAAAACAATACAATAGGAAAGACTAGAGATCTCTTCAAGAAAATTAGAGATACCAAGGGAAGATTCCATGCAAAGATGGGCACAATAAAGAACAGAAACAGTATGGACCTAACAGAAGCAGAAGATACTAAGAAGAGGTGACAAGAATACACAGAAGAACTATACAAAAAAGATTTTTATGACCCAGATAACCATGATGGTGTGACCACTCACCTAGAGCCGGACATCCTGGAATGTGAATTCAAGTGGGCCTTAGGAAGGAAGCATCACTACAAACAAGGTTGGTTGAGGTGATGGAATTCCAGTTGAGCTATTTTAAAATCCTAAGAGACATTATTGTGAAAGTGCTGCACTCAATATGCCAGCAAATTTGGAAAACTCAGCAGTGGCCACAGGACTGGAAAAGGTCAGTTTTCATTCCAATCCCAAAGAAAGGCAGTGCCAAAGAATGTTCAAGCTACTGCACAATTGCACTCATCTCACAAGCTAGCAAAGTAGTGCTCAAAATTCTTCAAGCCAGCCTTCAATAGTACATGAACTGTGAACCTTGAGATGTTCAAGCTAGATTTAGAAAAGGCAGAGGAACCAGAGATCAAATTGCCAACATCTGTTGGATCATCGAGAAAGCAAGAGAGTTCCAGAAAAGCATCTACTTCTGCTTTATTGACTAAACCAAAGGCTTTGATTGTGTGGATCAGAGCCAACTGTGGAAAATTCTGAAAGAGATGGGAATACCAGATCACCTGACCTGCCTCCTGAGAAATCTGTATGCAGGTCAAGAAGCAACAGTTAAAGAACCAGACATGGAACAACAGACTGGTTCCATATAGGGAAAGGAGTATGTCAAAGCTGTATATTGTCACCCTGCTTATTTAACTTCTATGCAGACTACATCATGAGAAACGCTGGGCTGGATGAAGCACAAGCTGGAATCAAGATAGCTGGGAGAAATATCAATAACCTCAGATATGCAGATGATACCACCCTTATGGCAGAAAGTGAGGAAGAACTAAAGAGCCTCTTGATGAAAGTGAAAGAGGAGAGTGAAAAAGTTGGCTTAAAACTCAACATTCAGAAAATTAAGATCATGGCATCTGGTCCCATCACTTCATGGTAAATAGATGGGGAAACAGTGGAAACAGTGAGAGACTTAATTTTGGGGGCTCCAAAATCCTTGCAGATGGTGACTACAGCCATGAAACTAAAAGACATTTGCTCCTTGGAAGGAAAGTTATGACCAACCTAGACAGCATATTAAAAAGCAGAGACATTACTCTGCCAACAAAGGTCCATCTAGTCAAAGCTGTGGTTTTTCCTGTAGTCATGTATGAATGTGAGAGTTGGACTATAGGGAAAGCTGAGTGCTGAAGAACGGATGCTTTTGAACTGTGGTGTTGGAGAAGACTCTTGAGAGTCCCTTGGACTGCAAGGAGATAAAAGCAGTCCATCCTAAAGGAAATCAGTCCTGAATATTCATAGGAAGGACTGATGCTGAAGCTGAAACTCCAATACTTTGGCCACCTGATGGGAAGAACTGACTCATTGGAAAAGACCCTGATGCTGGGAAAGATTGAAGGCAGGAGGAGAAGGGGATGACAGAGGATGAGATGGTTGGATGGCATCACAGACTCGATTGACATGAGTTTTAGCAAGCTCCAGGAGTTGGTGAAGGAAAGGGACGCTTGGTGTGCTGCAGTCCATGGGGTTGCAAAGATTTGGACACGACTGAGTTACTGCACTGAACTGGACACAGACGCAGGGAGAGGGCAAGATATTAAGGGGGTATTGTGAGGCCACCAGAGATGAGCAAGGGAGGGGTTACTACAGAGCCACAGCCAGGCTGGCTGGGGCTCTTGACTGTGAAGTGGCTGTAACTGCTGTCCTGCAGGCCTCCTGGAGCAAGACCCACGGAAGAATGTCTGGCTTCCCCCTTCCTCCCACCCTCTGTCTCAGCCAACACCACCCAATGGCTGAAACTTAAGGCAGCCTGTTGACAAGGGATCATGGGAAATATAGTTTTGAGTACAGACTAGGGTGTGGGGGATGGGTCTGAGTGAAGGAGTGTTTGTCTGAGTTCATGCCTGTAGATGATTCCCTGCCTGGGGGACTTTGTGTTGGTCCCAGTTTTTCCTCCTATGAGCCTTCTTGTGCGTGTCACTCAGTTCACATGTACCAGGTGCAAGGGCTTCTCTAAACAGTGTTTTCTAAACTTGCTGACCACAATATCTTCATAGTGACCCAGCGCACACACACGCACACACAACTGAAACCAGTGTTTATGAAGCAACAGTTACCCTAGAGTGTACAATGTGTGCTGATATTTTCTACCCTATTTTCTATTATTATTGTTGTTGTTCTTACCATCACCATCATCACCACCATCATCACAACCATCATCATCAGTACCATCAACATCATCACCATCACCACTATTACCATCACTATCAACATCATAGCTATCATCATCACCATCAGCAGCAGCAGCAGCAGCACCACCACCACCACCATCGTCATCATCGCCATCATGATCACCACCATGATCACCACCACCATCATTACCATCATCACCACCACCACCATCACCATCACCACTATCATCATCACCAACATCACCACTATTACCATCACCATCAACATCATACCTATCATCATCAGCAGCAGCAGCACCACCACCACCATCACCACCATCATTATCACCATCAACATCATAACCATCACCATCATCATCACGACCACCATCACCACTGTCACCACCACCATCATCACATCTGTCACCATCACCACCATCACCATCATTACCACCACAA